>NW_021604708.1:781399-790044 GCF_004785775.1 Grammomys surdaster | reverse complement strand
CTCCCTCCCTCCCTGTCTGTGTCTGTCTGTCACCATCTATCTCTGTCTCTCTGTCTCTCACATCAAACAAAGTAAAAATAAGAATAAATCCTTTTAAAAATGCACTTAGAAGTAAATCTTAACCCTTGTCACATCAAAGTAAAAGCACAAATGAATCCTCTGCTACTTGAACAATGTAAAGTTATTCTTTTCTCCACCCTGTTTATTTGCCCTTTCCTAAGTCTTTAGTTAAAACATTCATATCCCATGAATACTGAAACTGCTGGTTAGATAATTCAATGCCAAAACCACTGAGCACACTTTAGCGGGATGGGAGTAACTGTCTCCTTAAATACTGTCTTGCGAAAGGTGAGTCTGTGGAAAATTTTGGGCAGGGATCACATTTGACTTGACATATTTATATTGCAATACTGCAGGTTGGGATAAGAGTAAATTGTCAGGGCATGCAAGGCAACTGCAGGAATGGCTTGCATTAGCAGTGCATGGGCTAAGCAGAAGGTGGCAGTAGCTTAACACTACCACACAGGCAGGAATGGCATGACCATGTTCCTTGGGTATTGTCTATATTTCTGAGAGTTTACAGTTTCGTGCTTTTAGAAGCAAGAAAGGGCAACGCAAGGTGCTAAGAGACTTACTTAGATAGGATACCATGGGATACTTAGGTTCTGACAGTGGATCATGGTACCAGTGGGAAACCAAGAGGCTGGTTGAAAGCATCTGTGAGCTCTCTAAAGATATCTTTCTTCCAGTTCTTAGTCAAAACCCAATTAAAGGAAGGAGAGCTTCAAAATGAAAACTAGGAAGGGATAGGCAATTTCTGTTTGTCCTCTCTCCAAAAGAGCTATTTACAATGAATTCATACTGGAACTACACTCTATTGTAAATAACAAAATTGTGATCCAATAAAAACTATCTCAAATAGCACCCCTATGTTGACTCCTCCCTGTTAAATTCACTGAGTAAACTCCCTGCTTCATCCCACAGCATTACAGATCACATCAAGCACAGGGTCCTTACTCTTAAACTAAAAACAATAAATGCCTCTCCCTGCTAGTGTGGTGTGCACCTTGGGATCACATTCGCTAAACCTTATCTCTTGATCACTATTAATCCCATGCTTCTTACCAATTTTCACCAGTCTTTTAAGTGGCATGAATTAGCTAACTTATCTTTCATGGCACTTCAGAGGTAGTCCGGAAAAGGATTCGGATTTTCACTTTGTAATGGGGTCTAGTGAAGGTTGGCTAAGTGATTTAAATTGCAGGTCATGATCAAGCCACTTCCTGTGTCTAGATCAGTTTCCTCATCACTTAACAGAA
The DNA here is from genome assembly GCF_004785775.1 of Grammomys surdaster. Lineage (NCBI taxonomy): Eukaryota > Metazoa > Chordata > Mammalia > Rodentia > Muridae > Grammomys > Grammomys surdaster. Next base: position 788,725 of record NW_021604708.1, on the reverse strand, counting down.
AGAAAGATGGAGCTAAAAAGATGGAGATTCTCAAGTTCTTCCAAGATGTTCAGCTTTTGTCATGATGGACAACTTAAAGTATAGTCAGCAGAAACCAAGGAGGAAAGAGATTCCATATTAATCTTAAAGGTAACTAGCTACAACAAAGACAATTGCTGTTTGTTATGTGTACACAGAACACTTGTGTCTTATAAAGAGTATAAGAAATATTGAGACACAGTGCTCTTGTGAAACCCAGCCACAGATCAGAGAATCATCATAGATTGAGAGCACTTCACAAAAGGCACATTGTTTAATCTCATGCAGAGCCAGAATATTGTCAGATGTGTTGTCAGGTACAATCTACTGCCATTACCTCCATAGCTATGAGAGTACTTGTCTTGACTATCTGTGTGTGTTATAGAATGAGAGAAATAATCAATAATACTGTTTAAAATAAGGACTTTTGAAGGAGAATAGGCAGATACTAATGAAAGTCACTCAAATGGTAGTGTTCACTAAGAAATGGGATGTTCTATTTATGGCAGTTGTTTTGATAACACGTCTGAAATTTCACAATGGACTAATGAGTAAGAACCACATTTAGGACGTTTTTCTACTTTGCTTTTGTATACTTAACACGCACGAGGATTTGGCTTTAGCTGTGACCTCAGCTATGGTTAAGATCCTCCTGAAAATCTCTTTCTGCTGCCCAGCTATATTTGAATTGCCTCGTCTAATCCACTACTGTAGCTGTACTTGGTATCTTTAAGATAAATCTTTTTGTTACAATGGTGAGATCAGCCAGAGCTCTATTAACTTAGAGGTACAAAAACAAAACAAAAACACCCAAAACTTTTTATTCTAGAATTGTCAAAATAGAAGATAGCAAAACTAGTTTGGTGAGAAAGGACCTTTTTTTCAAGTAGCTCTACTGTCTACTACAACCATACCAGCCACCTACTCTTTGCTGCGGACCCTTTGACATTTGAGGAATATCCATGCCAAGACTGCCAAAAATTCCTGCCAATCTTCCAATTCATAACTATTTTTATGATGTAAAATTAAGTCACAATGGATCAGTGGTGACTAAGGCAGCAATGGCCATTTATCAATGTGTCCCCTGCACATTTTTTCCATCTTGAATTTAACAGTGTGGTGCCACACAGTTTTCGGCAGAAGTTGATATCATGATTAGAAGGGAATACTCTCAGAGTGTACTGCAACGCTAAAGTAATGCGCTAAACCTACTTGTCTGCTCTTTCCCTGGTGATCATTACATGAGGGAGAAATAGCCTTGATCCCCAAATCGTAGCAATAGGACTGTTTAAAGTCAGTGAGCCCATGATATGATCGTGCCACTGACAAAGTAACTTCTATACAGAGTGTATTTCTCATGTAAATAGTCATGGAATTTGACTTTTGCAGATTGGTTATGCTTTACCTAGGAGTATATTTTTTCTTGTTATATAATATTTGTCCTGTTTGCTGCTTTTAAAGTTTCCAGATCTCCATTTTTAGGATGGTTATTACTTTTGGAAAGCTTTTCACCCTTGTCCTGAGCATCTGTGATGCTTTGCACTTGTTTTATTTTTGTTACAGTGTTACATATGTTTAAGCTCTCAAAACACCCTTTAGGAATTCCACATTTCCTGATTTTCATTTTTTTCCCCATACAGTTCTTATTAGAAAGTTCCTACTCTCCAAATCACAGACTCACCACTTCTATTTTCAACAATGTCCATTCTTTGATGACCTGTCAAAGGCAGTCTTTATTGTAGTTCCAGTTTTACTTGAATCTGAACATTATTTTGGACTTTTTTAAAACCAGAGTTTTAATGTCTTTTCCTGCAATCTCTATTGGTGTTTGGATGTTGATCTCAATCATAACTTTGAACATATTAATCAGATATTTAGATTGACCATTCAATTATTTCAAAATCTATGTTATAGTTAAGTGTTGCTACTATATCCTCTGTTTGGATTCTGCTTTTATCATGTTAAAATTACATGGCAACAGGTGACATAACTCAGTATGATAAATAAATATTTATTTGAAAATATGTGTTCATGAAGGATGTTTGTTTAATGTGTGCTGTAGCATAAGAGTCAGAGGCAACAATATCTGTCATTTTTTTATCTTTATTTCTTCTTCTTACTTTACACTCTCCTCTGTTCTCTTGCTCAGAGAATGTACACTCACCAGAACTCAGAACTCTTCATAATATAGCCTATTTGGTTACAATAAAGTATTTTGTTTGATGATATTATAAGGAAGAAGGGATCATTCTATAACACTATGATTTACTCCCAGTCTTCTCATGGGATCACAACTCAGGCATATGACCTTGACCAGTATTTAAGTGGACACGCTTCTTTGTGGGCCTTCACCTAAATATGATAATTTTAATTGATTTTTCCCAGATAATTGAATCCTTACTTAAGATTTTTATTTCTTTAGTTGTTTATTCGGCCCTTAGCCAAGCCAGAATTCTGTAAGATACTTGAATAGAGAAATTTTTCCTTTTACGAATAAGAGAAGTTCTTGTAAAATTCTTCCTCTCAGAGTAAGTTGCATTATGCTGAATGATATGAGTATATTTTATAATTACTGCCATTTCCTCTACCAGAATCATAGGTCTTTTCTATGACTTTTCCAAGAGATGAAGAAGACAAAACTCACTAACTTCTAGTATCTAATGGCACAAAGTAAATATTCTTATTCCAAAATGGAAGAACCATGGCTTTAAAAGGAAATAAATGCATCAAAGCAAACCCAAAAGCCATTTAACTGATGAAGATTTTATGTAATTCACAGTTCCAAGTTTCCACATGTTAGAGAAATCACAATAGAGGACAACTGGTCACTGTGTTACCATAGTCAAGAGTAGAAAGCAATTTTTTTCTAGTGCTAATTTCTGTATTCTAGTGCTCAATTTGGTATCTTTAACTTTTATAAAATCCAGGATGCCCTGCCTAGAGAATTGTGCCACCCACAATGGGCAAGTCTTTCTGTGTTCAATTCATGTAATCCTCTGCAGGCATATTCTGAGGCCCATTGGTCAAGTAATTCAAGATCTCATCAAGTTGAAGATAACATTGTTCATCACATAAAGCTCATCTAAGTGGGAGGCTCTCCCAAGACCACAATTCCCTAAAATTTATCATACTAAATCTGTCTTCAGCAACCTACTAAAATTACTACATACATTTTAGCAGCCTTTAATATATGTAAACAGACCTTGAATATGCTCTATTTGATGTATGAAATTATCCTAGAAAGCAATTTTGTCACTACAGTCTTCATGATAAACACAAAGTACAATAATCATCCAGTAGTTCTTAGTAATGAGGTTGGAATTCAACCTCAGCTAGCCTGGGACTTAACCTTGTGTTATTTTCTACTTTGTTAAATTGAGAACATTTTTTTGTACACTATATTCTGGTTATAGTTTTCCTTCCTTCAACTCCTCTCAGATACTTTCCACATTCCTACATACTCAGATCCATACTCTTTCTTTCTCTCTTTGAATAGAAAACAAATAGGCATTTAAAATAAAATAAAAATCAAACCATAATAAAACATAACAAATAAATAATCAAACAAAAGAACCAAAATAAAAAGCACAAGAAACACATACAGATGCAGAAACACACATTCAAAACCACAGAAATTCCATATAAGCAAAGATTTATGAGTGAAAACCAAATGTCTATGCAAAGCATAAGATTAAAACAAACTAAAGACCACCCCAAAAAATAACTTCCCAAAATATCACTGAGTAATTTTATGTTGACCATTTCTGGTGGACAAGGGACCTGCTCTTCAGTGTGGTTTATATACCCAGTGAGAATCCAGTGGAAAAAAACCACAGTTTTCTTTTAAGAGCAGTTTTTAATTGGCTTAATGATCAGAACTTGTATTAATTTCCCCTCTCTGTGTTGAGACCTCATCTAGTTTAGACTTATGCAGGTCCTGTGCATGCTCCCACAGTCTCTGTGAGTTCACATGTGTATCAATGTGGTTGTTTCTAGAACGCCTATTTCCTTGATGTCTTCTCTCTCTGATGGCTCTTACATTTTTTCCACATCCTTTTCTGCAATGTTCACTGGGCCCTGAGTGGAAAAATTTGCTGAAAACATCCCATTCAGAATTGAGTGTCCCAAGGTCTCTTACTCTTCACACATTGTCCACTTGTTGGTCTCTGTGTTTGTTCTCATTTATTGGAGCAGGAAGCTTCTCTTATGATGGCTGAGCAAGACACTGATCTATAAGTATAGAAAAATATTATCACAAGTCATTGCCATGTTTCTTTAGCTGAACAGTAGTATTAGGTTTTACCTCAGTGCTGGGCCAATCTAGTCTCAGGATCTTGGTCACCCTAGCAGTGCTTGGGAAGGTTCCACCTAATGAAGTGAATCTTAAATCTAATCAGATATTAGTTGGTTATTCTTTCAACTTTTGTGTCACTAGTATACCAGAATATCTTGTAGGCAGACCAGTCACTATTGGAGATCAAAGAGTTTGTAATTGGATTGGTGTTTACTTTTCTTCTTTTATAGAATGCAGAGTACCTTTGGTGCCAGGAATAGGTTACACAAAATTGAGGTGTTGGACAAAGAGTGCATATGGAAACCTTAAAACAATTCCTGAAATTAACAAGGCTATTGATTGCTTTCTAAAAACTGATGGGAACGTCCTATTGCTGAAAACAACACCTATATCATCAACTAAACATGAAGAACTGAGATGCTGCCTAGCTAGAGCCGTTATTTCCATGTACTACAGTTTAGGGTGCTGGAGAATTCATAACATTGTATTGTTATCTTACAAATCTAATCTGTGATTAACATGTAAGATTTTTAGTTGGAAGTCATGTTACAGTTTTAAATAAAATTTATATTAAGGGGCTGTGGTTAAATATATATTGTCTTTCTATCGTTTACTATGATTATTTCTGTATAAGATGATAAATGGGACCTCATGAAATTGGAAAGCTTCTGTAAGGCAAAGGACATAGTCAATAGGACAAATCAGTAGTCTACAGACTGGGGAAAATTCTTCACTAACCCCCATCTGATAGAGGGCTAATACACAAAATATGTAAAGAGCTCAAGAAGCTAACCACCAAAACACAAAACAACCCAATAAAAAAAATGGGATATGGAACTAATCAGAGAATTCACAACAGAGGAATCTCAAACGACTGAGTAGCACTTAAAGAAATGTTCAAAGCCCTTAGTGATGAGGTAAATGCAAATCAAAATGACCCTTAGATTCTACCTTATACCAATCAGAATGGTTAAAATCAAAACCTCAGGTGACAGCACATGTTGTTAAGGATATGGAGAAAGAGGAACACTCCTCCATTGCTGGTGGGATTGCAAACTGGTACAACTACTCTGGAAATCAATCTGGAGATTCCTCAGAAAATTAGGAATAGATCTACTTGAAGATCTAGCTATACCACCCTTGGTCATATGCACAAAAGACAACCCACCATGCCACAGGGACATGTCTTCCACTATGTTCATAGTGACCTTCTTTGTGATAGCCAGAAACTGGAAAGAACACAGACTTCCCATCACAGAAGAATGGATACAGAAAATGTGGTTCATTTACACTTGTAGGAACTTGTAGAGCCCACCTCCAGCTGAAAGTCAGGGCATCAAGTGAGGGATGGGGTTGCCATCCCATACTCAAAAACTCTGACCCAGAATTGTTCCTGTCTGAAAGAACTGCAGGTACAAAATAGAAAAGAGCCTGAGAAAAAGGAGGTCCAACAACAGGCCAAAGTGGGATCCAGCTCAAAGGGAGGCCATAAGGCCTGACACTATTACTGAGGCTATGGAGTGTTACAAAGAAGGGAATATCATGACTGCCCTCCAACAGACCCAACAAGCTTCAGAATGAGTCAGATGAGGATATTTACACCCAACCAATGGAGAGAAGAACCTCTGTGGTTGAATTAGGGAAAAGCTGGAAGAAGCTAAGAAGGAAGGTGACCCTGTAGGAGGACCAGCAGTCTCAACCTGGACCCCTGAGATCTCTCAGACACTAGGCCATCAACCAGGCAGCGTGCACCAGCTGATATGAGGCCTCTAGTACATATACAGCCGGGGACTACTGGGTGGGTCTGGGTTCAGTCAGAGAAGATGCACCTAACCCTCAAGAAACTGGAGGCTCCAGGAAGTAGGAAGGTCTGGTGGGGTGAGAGGATGGGGGGTGGGGACATCCTTATGGAGACAGGGGTGGGGTGGGGAGTTATGGGATGTGAAACAGTCAGAGGATAGACCAAGATTGGGGTAAAATCTGGAGTAAAAAAAATTAAACAAGATTAAAAGAAAAATATGCTGTCTAGAATCTGAAAGCTACTTCTGTATAAGATGCTATCTAGAATCAGAAAGCACAAGGTTGAAATTGTTCTAGTAGTTAACTGGTGTGAAGGATAGAGACAAAAATATATAGATTGATGGCACATAGTGCATATATAGGTAATTAATATATGATGACATACAAAAAGTAGATAAATGGTGTATGATGAAGATGAAGGATAATAAAAAGTTGATACTAGTATGTGAATAACAGATGAATGTCATATAATGGGTAACAGGAAATGTGTAAAGAATGCTATGATCATAAAGTGCAAAAAGTTGAATATGATAAAATCAACACAAGAAGATGAAATTACAAATTTAGATATTTAGTCAGACTTTAAAATACTTGAAGGCTCATAAAGCAGGGAAAAAATAAAAGATATTTCAAAAGAATGAAAAGGAGTGTGATAATCTTTTATCTCTCTGCTCTAAGGTTGTCCACAAGTCTAAGGCTGGTAGTGGACAAATGAATGTGCACACTTAGAGGCATACAAGGAAATACATTGAATTTTCAAATCCTTAATATAAAAGCACAAACATTAACTTGAATAAATAAGTACTTGTATTATCAGTAGTTTAGAATGAATTCATATGACATTAAAATAACTATGTCTATATTTAGTAGCAATGTTCAGAACCATGGGAATGTACTGAGGCAGGCATAGGTCAAGGTAAATTTTGCAGACTGTTTTAATAATATATTTCAAACCTGTGACTTCTGCATCTTTCATGTTTGACTGTTATGGTTATTAAATCTGTTTGTAATTCACTTATAATGATGACATTAGAAACTCCTAAATTGCTTACTGTATGAAGAAATAGATAATGTATACATTTCAAAAAATTAAAGCATAAGGCTTAAGTCTCATTGTCATACATTACAGAACTACCCACAATAGCAAAAGATGGGGAAAGTACTGAAATGTGTGTGTGTATGCATGTGTGTATGTATGTATGTGTGTGTGTGTG
>NW_021604708.1:773651-781389 GCF_004785775.1 Grammomys surdaster | reverse complement strand
TGTGTTTATGTATGTATGTGTGTGTGTATGCATGTGTGTATGTATGTGTGTGTGTGTGCAAGTGTTGAAAAGTATAGAACACCTCCTGATCCCATTAACATCAGCCAAATGGAAACACCACTGCTGTACTAAAACGTAGCTCAATAGACAATCCATGAGGTAACACAGACCACATCTAGACTTGAGCACTTCGGCTAAGCTTCCTTCTAAGTAAAATACAGTAGGTTGAACTGGATCATGTTCTAGAACTTCCTATCTTTTCTTGGTATATATTTACTGCACGCAACATTGAGTTTCATGTGGATAATTATTTTCAAGGAAATCACTCTGATTATCTTTCTGTCTTAACAATGTAATATTCTAAAATTGTTTCTCTTCCTTTACAATTACCAAAAGACACGCACACTTGAGTTCACTGTGCTATGAGAGTAGCACCATGCCATGCTAATGTCTGAAACTTGAGTTGACATGTAGCAACCAGTTATTAAATCTCACTTAAAATAAAAAGCCACCTATCATTTTTTAGTCATGTTGTAATAAATTCCTGAATCCTCAAAATACTCCAAGAACCTCAAAGCTGCAATAGTAAGGAGTATATGAGCTTATAGGTCTTTTGTTTTATAAGGAAATGTAAGGTAATTTGTCTTCTAGCTTTCCCTGAACTAAAGAAGCTTACAATTCAGGACTGCGTCTTTCAGCTCCTATGTAAGTATCCTTACATTTTTATCATGTATTCAACATTTTAAAAGTACAATCAAACAATGTTATCTCTACCCATAAAATTATGTAAAATATCAGCAGACAAGTAATAGCAAAGCCAGGAATAAATTGTTCTCGGATGGAAGCCAATACATAATTTCACAGTGAGCATTTGACTCTCACAGCTCATCAAATAGCATTCCTTAACAGTGAAGATCATTCTAGAAAACTACTACTGAACATGATGCAGAGACAAATGGATTGTGGTGATGCTAGTACCAACAGATACATATACAGCCAACTCTTAAACCTAAGACTCAGGAAACATCATGAAAGAGGGAATATAAATATTACATGTGCAAGACAGAAGAGAAGGAAGTTTGTGAGAGTGTGTTTCCTAGAAATTAGGAAGCTGCACCCATGACATCTCAACAACAGGGCTGGCTAAACAAGCCCTAACCAGTGACAATATTAATGGATTGAGAAAGGGGAATATCTGACAGAGTGCTACTCCTAGACACAGTACTCTAGGGAACTAAAGACTGCTGAGAGATTAGATAGATAGATAGATAGATAGATAGATAGATAGAGATAGATAGATAGATAGATATAGATTGATAAATGAAAATATTAGCTTTTCTATTGATTGGTCCACTAATTGGTTATCTAATAGAAAGTGATCAACTCTGAAACTAAATATACAAGATATACAAAAATAGACTCTGTGTGTGTGTGTGTGTGTGTGTGTGTGTGTGTGTGTGTGAATAAGAATCAAAGAAAAAAGAGCTAGAAAAATGAGTGAGAGAGGGACATAGATTCGGAGGGAGGAAAGAAAATGGAAAAGTGATATATTTATATTTGAATTAAAATGATAACGACAACACAAATGTGGTCACTTGAGAAATAAACACATTTCAGAGAAGAGCAAGAGAAGCTACAAAATAATTTTTTTTTATAGCAAGAACTTACAGATGTCACTTTATGACGTCCTTATAAAACTGAACACGTACTCTTCTTGTCATGGTAGCCAGCTACCAGAAAGTTGGTATGAGATGCAGAGAAAAGTATTGATTATTTTCTTCATCACTATGATAAAATACATGGCTAAGACTGGGAGGATATATTTTTGTGACAGTTTTACAGGCCCCATTCCATCATGGAAGCATGGAGCCAAGGCAAGAAACTCCAACACTTCCTTTTAAGGATAAACTTTTTTTGTTTACACTCTACTTCATAAGTGTTCCCAATCCTTCCAAAACAGCACTAGTTGAGAACAAGTGTTTAAGCAGCTGAATATATGGAATATATTTCATAGCCAAACAATTGCACAGGCTCTGGGCAAGTAGAAGAGACAAAAGAAAACACACTACACTTTGGCTTTGTGAGCTAAGTCAGAAGGAAATCAGGTTTATACAGATAAAGGTTCCTGAACTGTATTTCTGAAGTTTACAGGAACAATATTGGCCCATTCACCCATCCTTCAACACACTTGTGATTGTTGAAGTTTCTTCTGGATGCTTTTGTTTCTGTATTTTTGTAAAAGCAAATTTTATTTAATATTCATATTTATAGAACATTAATAAGCAGAACTAAGTAAACTGAATTTATTTATGATGACTTATCTTTTCAAAAATGAATAAGAACAAGATTTTCTCTCCTGGTTTATCACTTAGCACCATTTTACACTTGATTTTGAGAGAGGGCCAAAGGCAAAACTTAACTAAAGGGTACATTCAGTTTAATTTATTACCCTTTAACCTAAAGCTTACAATAAATAAAATGAACAATAAAACAATAAAATGTTTACATCTAAACTTTTGTATAAGTGAACCACCTTTTTGAAACAAATTCCAATTTGCACTTTCCCAACAATGTCCACGTTTATAAACACTTCATGATGATTTTTTTACTATAGTTCTTTTAAGATCTATATAAAAATCATGTGCAAATTAGTTAAGATAAAACTCCCATTTCGTTTAACCTTTGGTTCAATGAATCATAAATGTGATGCAAACATGAGGCTTGATTTACATAGAATTTCAGGAAAGCACTTTTTAGTTCAGGATCATGTATGACTCCTGTTCTCTAAACATCATTGAGATCACTCTGATGTGAACATCCAGAATCACTGTTAAAGCAAGTGTTGGAGGGGATGCTTTATGTTTGCTCAATGGAGATTAGTATCTGTCTTTTCATGAAGAATCTCACTTCTCCTCTTTCTCTCTCTTTCATTCTCTCTGTATGTGTATATGTGTGTGTTTATGTGTGTTTGTGTGTGTGTGTGTGTGTGTGTGTGTGAGTGTGCATGCATCTGAAAGCATATTAGTTTGCTTTCTATTGGTGTTATAAAACACCACCATGAGCTAAGTGGTCAGCATCCCACCACACTGGACAGGTGGGCTGAAGACACTCAGAGGCCAGTATGCCTCCACATCACATAGCAGGGGCCAGTGGAAAATACCCTAAGGCCTGCCACAAACTTGACTCACTTCCAGTGGGAGCCATCGTGATGTGCACAATGTAGTGGAAAGGTGGAAGAAAAAAAAAGAAAAGGACTTATTTGAGGAATATAAAGAAAGGCAGAACTGGAGATGTGTGGGTAGAGAAGAAAAGTCTATTGTAAACAGAGTATACTACTACCTGAGGCCATGATGAATTCCTGGACAGTGCCATGTCTGGGTCTGTGGCTATGCAGCAGCAGGATTCTGTGGTGATACCTGTGGCTCATATTACCACCAAGGACCATATGAACATTGGTCACATGGTACCATGTTAATGTTCAAGGGCTGTGCAGAGCTTGAACCTGTACCTTGCCTAGTCAGCACAGGAGAGTTGGGGTGGGGAGTGAAGGTAAGCTGCCACGAGGGCCCGAGAATAGGAAAGTTGGCCCTGTCCCTTGGCCAGCTGCAGAACTGAATGAACTAGCCAGGGCAGCAGTGCAGAGCTTGCTGTTTAGGTGTGAAAGAGCTGGTTGTCTGACAAACTCAGCTCCCACCCAGGCCAAGATCCAGGACTTTGAGTTGACTCAACCCCACAACTACCTCATCTACGAACTCTAAGAGTGTGTGAAGGGGATGGCACTATAGATCCAAAAATTCAGGATCTTCATGACACAGGACAATAGCAAACTATCCAAGAAGAATCTCCATGAAGATCCAGTATAGATAGCATAGAAGTCAGAGGCCTCAAAACAAACCAATATCTCATTACTGTGAACATTTGCAAGAAAAGATGTGTGGACAAATGTATATACTATGTGAAACACTATAGCTCCCATGATAAAATCATTTCCAAAATTCTCTTACTTTATTTTGAGGAGGGGTGTTCAAAGGTGAAGGGCAGATACAAAGGGATGGGGAGATGAGTGGGATTGGGGTTGAATGACATGAAATTCAATGAGTTGAAAAAGTAAAACAAAATAAAATCATGAGTTAGACAATTTAGAGAAATATGGTCTTCTTGGTATCACAGTTCCAGGGGGATAAGAATTCAACAGCATCCTTGTGGGAAAGTGGAGTAGCAGGCAGACCAGGTGGCTGGAACATTAAAATGAGAACTTAACATCTTATACAGAAAGAGCAAATCAGAGAGAGCCTAAGTGGGAATGGTGAATGACTTGGAAACATCAAATATGCCCCCAGTGATATATTTCCTTCAGCAAGGCCAAAGATATCTCTAAACCTATCCAAACAGCTCTATCATCTAAGGACCAAGAATTCAATTTCCCACAATAGAGAATATACTATTTATACCACGGCAGTATGAGTACTTGGTATTGTTATTCACTTTCATTTCTTCATAAGAACTTGCATTAAGAGCTTATTAATTAATTAATACCACACACGGTGTCAAATGAGGAGCACTTCTGATGTAAGTGGCCAATTCTGGTTTTCCAAGAGGTCACAGACTTTTCAACCTTGACAGTGTAAAATCACTAGCATGAAGTGTAGTAAGTGGAGAAGCAGCACAGTGATCTGAAGACTACACCCAGATGCCATGCAGAGGAAATGTGATGCCAGGAAGAAAAGACTGATAAGGAGCATAGAAGATATTTAGGGTTTGCAAGAGGTTTAAATAAGATCAAAATTAATGATACATATGGAGCAAGTGAAAACTTGTCACTAGACAGAAAGACTAAGATTAAGGAACCCTGACAATTCTCAAAATTGAGAATGGTAGTTGTTTAAATCTACTCCTGACACGGTTCCTGTCCTGTAGGACAGGACCATGAAATATCACTAAGAGGACCATGACACATGGTCCATAGAAACCTAGAGTTCTCCATGCTAATGAGGTATCTAGATAGAAGGTTTAACCAATAAGCTTCCCTTTCCTGGCATTCTCCTGCAAAAGGTATTTAATATCTGGTCCACTGTGAGTAAGTCATATGCATCCTTTTCCACCATGAATAAACAATTTGAACAAGTAAGAACTGTCTTCTTCCTCAGGGACCTCAATGGAGGAAGGCTTCCCAATACCAAACTGTGTCTAACTCTTCTGCAGAAGGTCCCTCTACAGTCCTGGGACTCACCCTGAGCTAAGCCAGACTCCCCCAACCTGGGCTCATCACAGACCTGATGGTCCTCCAGCTTCTAACTCTTTGAGGTTCCCAGCTGCTTCTGGGTGCCCAGAAATTTGAGGATCATAACATCCATCCCACCCTGTGCCATTCCTCACCAAGAGAAACAGGAAAAACTTGGGCTGTGACCCCTTACTTAGGCTATGTTTTGTCTCCCATGAGCATCATGTGAGCATCATAGGAGTCTGGGATCTCAAACAGAAGAAGAAATGTAACCTAGCACCTCTGTATATGCCTCCCCAAGCAGCATCATGATGCTCCAGTGGTGAGGTGGAAACATACAACTATAGATACAGTATGAGAATGTTTTTTGTTTTTAAAAAAACAAACAAAACAGAAACAACAACAACAACAACAACAACAACAACAAATGTAGTTTGGGATTAGATTCAGCAACTTTTTGATTATAAAGTCTTCCTGTTGAGTCAGGAGTTAGTGGCATCTTTAGGATGTAGAGTTTAATGGTTGTTCTTGTGTAACTGGGGCATGACTTTGATAGGGTTATGGGAGCTCCATCTTTACCTATTTCTACTTCCCTTTCAAGTCATGAAGTGAGCAGCTTTACTTCATCATATTTCTCCACCACTAACTCAAAAAAAAATCAGACCAACCTGGTCATAATTTGAAACTTTCAGAGCTGTGAGTCTATTAAAGCCATTGTAGTAGTTGTTGTTGTTGCTGTTGTTGTTGTTTTATCAGTTGATCATTCCAAGAATTTGTTACAAAACTAGAATGCTCTTTATGACAGATGATGAAGGCTTTCTCAAACTCTTAGAGTTCAAGATAAATAAAAGCATGGGGAAAAACAGACCTGTTGTCTAATGGAATGTTGATCAAGGTTGACAGAGGAATAGAATCAATGAACTTTAGACTTCACACATAGTTGTGATCAGAGGCTGTGTAGTCCCAACATAGATGCCTGCAGGAATGAGAACTGGAGAAAACGGTAGCTCTCAGTTCTAGAGACTGAAGGAAGGCCCAGAACAAAGACAGCTATGTAGCCTCAGTCTGAGGCTGAAGCCTACAATTTTCATGTCAAGTCACTGGTAAAAATTCATATTCATAGTGTGAAGAATATTGGAGTCTTGTACACACAAATGATAGCAGCAACTACTGTTACATGTACTACAGTGTGTGCAATGTGGATTTCTTGGAGTTATTGTTGTTGTTGATTTTAGGGTTTATTTTTTTAAATTCTCCAAGTCTTTTAGGCCAAAGTGCTGCTCACATTCAGGGAGTGTTGTCCACCTCTGATTTGCCATTTGAACGGAAAAGATTTTTATAATTTGTATAATTATTACACTAACATTTTTAGATACATGTTATATTTATCCTATTTCCATCTGAAGTAAGAAGTTATTTCATATCTACTAATGTTTCTGTCCATTGTGTGAAAGAACTACAAGATTACATAAGTCATAAGAATTAAGCAATACTTAGTTTTGATGTTTAGTTTGCATACATTAAAAATAACTAAAGAAGTTAGAGAGATGACTCTGCAGTGTTGAGTATGTATTGATCATCCAAAGAATCAGAGTTTGTTTCCGGTCCATATTAGGAGGTTCACATCTGTCAGTAACTTTATAGCATCCAAACCCCTCTTCTAAATATGACCAGCAGGTGAAGTCACACTTGCACAGGCAAATGTACACATGCAGACACAGAGACAGAAATACATAATTTACAAATGAATCAAATAAACCTTTAAGAATACAAATAAAAGTATAAAAAATGGTGTCTTAGCAGTTATTCAATATGAGTTTTGATAAAATAGATTTCTATGAAGGGAAGGGAAGTCTATTTCTTTAATTATGTGAAATCCAATAGTAAATGATCTTGCTGAAATTCTTATTCTGAGAGAATCAGGTCATCTCTATTTTACTTTGGATAAAATTGTCATAGTTTCAGTGGTTATAGAGAGTTAGATAATGTGTCAACCTCTGCTATTTTATATGTCCTCCTAATGAGGTACTTTCCCTCTAATCTAACGACTGCATCACTAAATATCCAGTAGTTGGCCAGGTGGAACTTCATAGACATAATCCATCTTGACTTATGTCAGTCCTGATCATGGAATATGTGTAAAATGTCAAAGAGGAACACCAGGTGGGGATTTTTATGTAAAGGTGGTAATATCCCTAGTTCATATCCTGTTTTACCATATTTCCATTTTTATAAAATGGCCCCAAAATATGTAATGATGGCATTGTGTAATGATATTTATATACTGTGATATATTTCTAGAGACATACATAGTATATTATGATAATATGTGCATGTAAAGTCATACTTTAATGTTTTGTAGAACTGATTATGTATGAAGTTATTAATTTACTTTGAAATATGAACACTTTACTTTGTCACAGGTTTGAGAAATTTAAAAATGTGAATATGCTTTTAAAGATGATATATATATATGTATATGTATATGTATATGTATATGTATATGTATATGTATAT
>NW_021604708.1:744264-773641 GCF_004785775.1 Grammomys surdaster | reverse complement strand
TATATGTATATGTATATGTATATGTATATGTATATGTATATGTATATGTATATGGTGTCCTGTCTTGAACTTTCCCTGCATTTCTGGGTAACCTCCAGCTATAAACACAACTGTTATACATAGAGGCATGAGGTTGGCATTCATTACATTAGAGTTATTCTCTATGTGAATTCTGTTCTTCTCCCTTTCATTTTTTAAAAAATGGCTTTGGTGTATTACCTTTGCCATCTTGTTTTTATCTTTGTTGGAATCATGATCATTACAGATGCTAGAAGGCTAACAAGGCAGGACCAGTTGTTTCTAGAATTTGACACACATACATTTCTTGGATCCTTCAGCTTGTGTATACTTGTCTGATGAGTTTAATGAGTCATCATATATTCTCTTGCTGTAAAACAAATCCCTGGGTTTTCTGAAGGTTTGAATTTTTTATCTTCTGAAGCTCAAGTCTCCAGATTTCACCTGGTGAAGAAAAACATACAATGTGCCTTGATCAGGAGATAAAGGAACACTAAAGGGAGTCATTTTATGGGACACAGGGAATATGCTGGAGACATGAGAGAAGGCAGACTACAAAGAGGAAGAAAGAAGCAAAATGGAGACACTGAAATAATTACATATGTGTCAATTCTTTTCCCCCTCTAAAACACTCACCTATTTTTTTCCCCTGTGAGAAGTTCATTTAGAGCTGTCTCCCTTTGGCTACTTGAAAAAAATCTACAGTGCATTCAATAGTATAATACAAACCCAGAATGTTTTCAAATTTCCCTATTTTATGGGTTCTGAGATTGATGTCTCTGTAATTAAAGTTAACAAAGAAGCTGGGAATTAATAAGATTCAAATACAGGGCTCCAGTCAGCAATGAGGAAAGTAGACTGGGAGGAGAAGGAAAATCAAAGGGTGTACATCATATAATCTTACCGTAGACTGGAAAGAGACATCAGGCCTTTATGCAACTACTTATTTGTTTAGATTTAACACACATAGCAAGATTTTCAGATTTTATGGAAGATATGCTAGGCTATCTGAACTGTAAAATCATCTTCAGTTTATAATGTGTTTTTATTGATTGGAAATACCAGTTTAGTTAAATCCTTCATTGGAATATATTGTGGAGTAAACTGTGTCCATATCACATGCTTTCAAGGACAGGAGTAATAAGAAATCACACTCTGTACCCCAAAACAGAGCTTTGGAAATCACACAACAGGAGGAACACACAAAAATATTTTCACTCCAAATAGATGTTATTACTACTGAAGGTATACTTTTTGTTCCATTTCACTGTTTTTCTGAATATTCTCACTTTTCAGTTTATTTTCTTTGCATATATGAGTGTACAGGTACATGTTTGCTATGGAGCATGTGCGAAAGTCATAGGACAACATTTTGGAGTCCCCTTTTGCATTATACATATTGACAAGAAAATATGAATTATATGTTATATTAAACATCAAGATAATGGAATATTTTTCTTCATTGTGGTTGTCTTTTACTATTCAATTCCAATCTTTCTGTTTGTTTTTGTTCTTGCATGCATAGTACTTACTTGATTTTTTGGGAGGTAGTAGTCACTGATAAATGAATAATCAGTGCATAAATTATTTCTAAGGGGCTTCAGCAGCCACTTTGCTATGTTCTCCGGCCTCAAGAAATTGCGAAAGAACATTAAACACAGACATTCTTTGTGAATGCTACACAAGACTACAGCTAACAAGTAAATCAATTAGCTTTATTGACAATGAGAGACTTACAATTTAGGGTTAGATTATTGACTTGCCATGAATCTGCAGCCCAGTCTTCATTAAGATGTAATAACTGAAACATCAATATGGTCTCCTCACATAGTTTATTCAAATGAATGAAATTTTCTATAGATCTCAGTGTATAGAATTTTGATGACATAAATTAATATACTTACTACAGGTCTTCCAGCTAACACAATAAACAATATCTGTTGCATATAGGATCTCTCATTAGATTAAGGTTGGCTTTTTTAGCTTAAATTATTCCTGGTGTATTGTCTTAAACTCCTGTTTATATAGAACTTCCTCATTTGTAACTAGCATCTTCCTTACTTTAATTAACGTTCAAGCTACTTGCTGAACTTGGTTTCTTTTCCTGTTTTAGTTGGGGAATGTATTCCCTGTCTCCTTAATCATATGGTTTCTCTGAAGAATATTTTCATAAGAACTTTCAGTGCTTCTTTGAGGCTATGCTCAATTCCTTCAGGTATATCTCATTTAAAATATTTTTCATTGCATAGTGTCTTCTGTCTCTTCCACTATTCAGCCTAGCTCATATTTTCAAAGGAGTCTTTTAAATTATTTTTATTTATTTTCATTCCTCTTCATATCGTTATTTTCTCTGTCATATAGTAACATATTTACCTACATGATTTAATTCATGATCTTTACTGAAAAAATACAGAGATACAGAAAGAAGGAAAAATGAGCATCATGGATAGTTCTGTCTATGATATGCTATTTTGGTTCACAAAAATCACACTTTCCAAACAAAGTGTAAGAATTTTCATTAGACACTGCTTCCTTTTCCTCAAGATCAGTTTGAGACTTCACATAGAAGCTAATCTGAAAAGACATAATGCTACTACTAATATGTACAAGAAAAATGACCAGGATTTAATAGAAACAAATCAGTACCTTAAGTAGCTTGCGGGTATTTGCTTGCTATGTGGCAAGTTTACATAACTGAAACTAATGTAGCCAGCACATTTTATTAATTTATGTAGCTGTGCACAGAGAGTGACTTTGAATCAGCCTATCACAGAAATGAATTTTTCATAAATATACATATGGAATATTAATATTGCATTCAATGCTCAAATCTGAAGTTAGAAATGAAAATTTTTCTAAGTTTCTTTTAATCAACTAATAAATTCAACTAATGTACTTTAGACAATTGCTTATTAGTATTAAGGAGTACTGCTTGAAGAAGATTTAATTCAGCACAAAATTTGGATTTCTTTCTTAGGTACTGAAGCTGAAGTTTATAAGCAGACCATTGTAGTAATTATCAGAAAAGATGGCACTCACTGATGTCCTACTATATGTGGCTGAGTAGCACATTTTTACTTTATAATACTGTGTACATCTCTTGGAATTTAATACTTCACGATTTTATCTACTCTGATTTAAAACATCAATTAATCTTTTGTACATTCTAGGTAGAGTGTGAGCATGAAGACCGTATCCAATTCAGCCTGAGGAAAACCAGACAGTGGTTATTTTAATTTTGTATGTGTACCTATAGTGTTTCTTTATATTAACTCAAGAGTGTCACCAGCAAGCCCAATTTTATTCTTGAATTATGGAAAAGTTATTTTCTTAAGATTAAAAAGCTGTTAAAGAAAAAAATTGCTTTTAAGTCATAAAACTCTACTTGATTTCTCTCTTTGCAGAGCTATTAAAAATAATAATTTACTCCAATAAATTTTAGAGATAAAGCTACAAAATACAAGTAACTGAAAATATACTTGTAAAAGTGATATACCTGATAATCACAAGAGTCTTACCCTCATTGCAAAATGCGCCTCCATAGGTCTGCACTCAGTCATATTTATTCTTTTAGGACCCATAAAATTCCTTCAGGTTTTATGGTTTTTTTAAAAACACATTAATCCTTTGAAGAGCAATAGAAATGGTTAAATTTTCTATGCATTACCAGGCTATTTTGAGACCACATTTTATAATGTGATGTAGTGTACACATATTCAGGGTCTAGGTCATGTATCCACTATTTGTCTTCATTGTACTTCTTTATGTCCTTTCTCCCACCAAAGTTTTACAAGAAAAAAGTGAGGTAGTTCCGTCAGAGAAAAGGTTGTTAGTTCTTTCAATTGCCTTTCCTTGACTCCTATACATTCATTATTGTTTATTAGTGGTGATTTGCTTGAAGACGCTATACTCAAATATGTGAGGCAATTCTAAGTATTGAGAAATTCTGGAATGAAACATATCAAATCAACAAAATATATTTAGTGGATAGAAAATCTACTAAACGTCAAGGTGAGTTAAGGTGTGAAACTCATAAAGCAACGAGCAACTAAGTAGCCACAAAAATATGGCTGCAGGAAGGAAGGCTTTGGCTGATGATCAGCGTAGCTCTCAGTCACATGGCTTCGCGCGACCAGCTCTCCAAGCACAAGTCCAAGCAGCTGGAGCACACACCAGCTTCAGTGCACACAGACTCCTTCGCTAGTTTTACTTCCTATTCTCTTCAAGTAATTACATTTTCTTTTCCAGAGTTAAAATGTCTATATCAACCATTCATTTTCTTTCCATTATGTTTCAGTGCAAAAAAATCAGTCTCTTTTTTTTAAAACAAAGAGATAAGACACAGTAAAATAATTAAATATACCATTTACAATGTAACTGTAAATACATATAATTTTCCATCTTCTACAGATACAAACTATTGATGGGAAGGAAGACTAGAGAAGGAGATTCTCATGGTCCTTTGAAACAGGCTGAATGTAGAAGGGATCCTTCTTGTTTTCTTTTCAGAAGAAAAATTCAGAATTCTAATTGTGACTGTATTGTACAAGAGGAACAGTTTAATCATATACATTGGACTCATTGTGATAAGTTAAAATGAAAATAAAGTAACAAATATCAACAGGAAAGTAAAAAAAAGCTTTTTGTTTTTTTCTTTTAATCTCACATAAAACTATCATTTAAAACTCCAAACCACCTTCCAATTCTGTCCGAAGATTTCTAAGTAAAATATGATGAACAATAGTCAGTGTAACATGTCTATTTTTCTCATGTATTTCTGCTTTGTTGTTTAATTTTTTGAGAGTCAAAGGAAAAGTCTTAAATATCCAATACCTTTATGATATGACTTCACATTAGAAGAAATTGTCAATATTTTTAAATTCAATTTGCATCCGAATCACAGCCCCCTCTCATTTCTGCTCTCAGTCTTGCCTTTAAAAGTCCCTATCCCCGTTACCCCATTCCTTTCTTAAGGAGAAGGGAAAGTCTCCTTGGGTACTCCTTTACCCTGGGACATCTCGTCCTAGCAGGACAGGCACATCTTCTCCCTTTGAGTTCCAATCAGGTAGTACAGGTAGAGCAAAGGGAAACAATCACTGGCAACAGAGTCAGAAACAGCCCCTACTCCAATTGCTAGGAGACCCACATGAAGACCAAGCTATATATCTGCTAAAACTCTGTAGGGGACCTAAGCCCTGCCCCTGCATTATCTTTGGTTGGTGGTTCAGTCTCTGTGAGCCTCCATGAGCTGAGGTTAGTTGACTGTGCAGGTCATCTTGTGGTGTCCTTGATTCCTCCAGCTCTCTCACTTCTATTTCCCACTCTTCCAAAAGATTCCTCCCACTCTTCCTGATATTTAGCTGTGGGTCTCTGCAACTGTTTCCATCTGATCCTTAATGAAACCTCTTAGGAGACAAATATGCTAGGCTCCTGTCTGCAAGTGTAACAGTGTATCATTATCAACGTCAAGGGCTGGCTCTCTCACATGGCGTGGAGCTCAAGTTGGGGCAATCATTAGTTGGCTGTTCTCTCAGTCTCTGCTTCATCTTTATCCCTGTGCATCTTGTAGACAGGAAAAATTTTGGGTTGAAAGTTTTGTGGGTGGGTTGATGTAAGTCTTTCTCCACTGGAAGCCCTATCTGGCTACAGGAGATAGCCACTTCATTCTCTATATGCCCGGCTAGTAGGAATCTCAGCTAAGGTCACCTGTACAAATGCCCCATAGCCTCCCCAGTCCCAGGCCTCCAGCTGGTCTCAGAGAGGTCCCCCACCGATTTCTATTCTCACACCTTGCTCTCTCCAGCCCTCCCTCCACACTTGATAAAATTTCCTCTCCCCACTCCTTCTTCTACCCAGTTCCCTTGCTTCATTCACATCCAATGATTATTTTATTTCCCTTTTTGAGTGAGATTCATGTGTTCTTCCTTGGGTCCTCCTTATTACCCAGCTATTTTGGACCTGAGGTTAGTAGCATGGTTATCATGCACTTTAGGCTAATATCCACTTTTAAGTGAGCACATACCATATCTATCTTTCTGGGTCTGAGTTAGCTTATTCATTATGATTCTCAACTTTCATCCATTTGCCTGCAAGTTTCATGATGTCCTTGTTTTTAATGGCTGAATAGCATCCCATTGTGTAAATGCACTCAATTTTCTTTATCAGTTCTTTTTTTGGTTTTTCCAGACTGGGTTTCTCTGTGTATCCCGGGGTGTCCTGGCACCACTCTGTAGATCAGGCTGGCCTTGAACTCAGAAATCCGCCTGCCTCTGCCTCTGTCTCCCAAGTGCTGGGATTAAAGGCATGCGCCACCACTGCCCAGCTAGCAGTTCTTTAGTTGAGGCACATCTAGGTTGTTTCCAGTTTGGGGCTATTAAGAAAAAAGCTAGTATGAACATATTTAAGCAAGTGTCCCTGTGGTATAGTGGGGCACCTTTTTGGGTATATGCTCAGGAGTGGGACTGTGGGTCCTGATGTAGAAATGTTTTCAATTTTCTGAGAGATTGCCCATCTGATTTCCAAATCAGTTTGTACCAGTTTGCACTCCCACCAGCAATGAAGGACTGTTCACATTGTTCCACATCCTTCACCAGCATGTGCTGTCAGTTGAGTTTTTTTTTAATCTTAACCATTCTGATTGGTGTAAGGTGAAATCTTAGGGTCATTTTGATTTGCATTTCCCTGATGACTAAGGACAATGAACATTTCTTTAAGTGTTTCTCAGCCATCTCAGATTCCTCTGTTGAGAATTCTCTGTATGTCTATACCTCATTTTTAATTGAGTAACATGGCTTGGTGATATCTAATTTCTTGAGTTCTTTATATATTTTGGTTATTAGTCCTCTGTCAGTTCAGGGTTAGTGAAGATCTTCCCCATTATGTAGGCTGCTGTTTTGTCCTATTGACGGTGTTCTTGGCCTTGCAAAAGCTTTTCAGTTTAATCAAGTTTTATTAATTAATTGTTGATCTTAATGCCTGAGCTTTTGTTGTTACGTTCAGGAATTTGTATCCTGTGCCAAAGAGTTCAAAGCAGTTCCCCACTTACTCTTCTATTAGATTTAGTGTGCAGTTACTTTGAGGTCTTTGATTTACTTGGTCTTGAGTTTTGTGTGAGGTGATAGAAGATGGTTTTATTTTCATTCTTTTACATGCACACATTTAGTTAGACTACCACAATTTATTGAAGATGCTTTTATTTTTCCATTGTATAGTTTTGGCTTCTTTGTGAAATATCAAGTATCCATAAGTGTGTGAGTTTATTTCTGGGTCTTTGATTCTATTCCATTGATACCCCTGTCTTATTTATTTATTTATTTATTTATTTATTTATTTATTTATTGGCCAATGCCATGTATGTTTTATTACTTTTGCTCTGTAGTGTAGCTTAAAATAAGACATGGTGCTACCCTAAGAAGTTCTTTTATTGTACAGGATTGTTTGAGGTATCCTGTGTTTTTTGTTTTTCCACATGAAGTTGAGAATTAATAGTGAGATTCTTCAACACCCCACTCCTGGCAATAGACAGGTCACTGAAACAAAAACTGAACTGAAAAATAATGAAACTAACAGACGTTATGAATCAGATTACCTAACATACACTTAGAGAACGTTTCACCCTAACACAAAATAATATACCTTCTTTTCATCACTTCATGAAACCTTCTCCAAAATTGACCATATAGTCAGTCACAAAGCATACTTCAGCAGAAAACTGAAATAACACCTTGATTCCTACCATACCCCCATGTATGAAAGATGGACTTTGACAACAGAAACAACAGAAAGCCTAGAAACTCATGGAAACTGACCAACTCTCTACTCAATGATCACTGAGTCAGGGAAGAAAAAAAGAATTTTTAAAGTTGACTAAACTAAGAATTAAATTTTGGAACTCAAATTTACTTATCACTTTATGATATGTTCATATTTAGCATCAGACTTAACAATTAAAACAAACAAATGGATAAAGAAAAGTACCAAGTGAGCAGGAAAACATTAATTCTTAGATATTAGCAATGGCTCCAGGGAGGAGTGTGCAACCCAGGCAGCCTTCTCTCTCTTTAGTCTGTTGCCAGAATGTGAGTAGTTTTATTTTACTGTGTGCCATCTACCATGATGCATCATAGTCTAAAGAAGCAAAGAGATCATAGCAGAAAATTCCAGAGGTAAGAGAAAAATAAGTAATGATTTCCCCTGTATATCTCAAACATTTGTTAGGATTATTGGAAAGTTGGCTACTCAAACTTTTAGAGTCTTCTTACCTCCAATTTTTCAGAGAACATGATAGGAGTTATTGAAAATGTAGTCACATTTTCTAAGTGCAATATGAACTTTGTTGCAAATTAGTTATTTCAAGAGTGGTTAGAGATTTGGTTAAGGAAGGAGCTGGGTGGAGGAAAAAAAGAGTGGATACAAGATAAAACTAGTTAAGGACAACACTTTTGTTAGTTGTTTTTCTGTTGTGAGAAAATACCGAAACCAAAAGCAATTTATTGGTGCAATTAATTTTGTACTGGGTAGGGATCCACCACAGAATGGAGGCCTAGGAACAAACAGCAGGCATGGTAGAAGAAGCAGGAAATTGGGAGGTATCATCCATAACCTCAAGTACAAGGAAGAGAGCAAATAAGTCCAAGGATGAGGCTTTAAGTTCTCATATTTCACCTACAGTGAAATACTTTCTCCAGCAAGACCACTCCTCCTATCCATCCCTAAACAGCACCACTGTTTTAGGAGCAAACTTTCCAATACCTGAGCGCAAAGGACACATTTACAACATGTAAGTCTTCACATTATATACACTGGGCTCCATGAGCTCACAGCTATGCTATAAGGAAAAATGTATTTAATTGAAATTAAACATTTCATTGTCTTTCAAAGTCTCATTTGAGAAACCAAGAAAAATCTTATTTGTATCCCCTTCCTAAAATAAAAAAATGAAATTACAAACTTCCAATCTATAATGGCACAGAATACATGCTATTATTCCAAAAGAAAGGAGTGGAGCATAGTGAGGAAATACCAGACCAAAGCACAACCTGAACCCATCAGAGAAACACCAAGTCTCTATGTCTAGTATTGAAGGACATCAGTGGCTATGCCCCTTCAGCTTTGCTGCCTGCAATATGCATGCCTTTCCTGGGTTGCATATTCCTGATATATAGCTCTCTTTGAAAATGTCTCCCAGCTGTAGCTTCTATAACATTTTCGGGTCACCAACATGAACCAGGTTTCATTTTCAGAGCTTCAGGCGATAGACTCTGGCCTTCTTTGGGTTTTTTTCTCTTTTTTATAGGTTATTTTATTTATTTACATTTCAAATGTTGTCCCCCTTTCCAGTTTCCACTTTCTTAGGGCTTTTTCACAGAGACTCCTTCACCATGTGCTGCCTGGCCTTAGTTCATTCTCAAATCCTGGAGTAATCAGCATGATCCCTTCATTCTTGCACCCTTCATGCTTCTAAAGCCTGTACAACATGGTCACCATTGCTCAGTGCTGTTGCAGTTTGGGATGGGGCCTGGCCTCCTGGAAGCATAAGATCAGCAGCCTCCTTATGTAGTTATTTTGTAGTAGCAGAAAATACCTTAGGCTCCTTTACAGTGTGAAAGTTTAGCTGGGTGGGCACTTGATCTAATGGCAGAGTGTCCCAGTGCAAAGCAGGAGACTATTCCCTGAAGGTTCTCATTCAGACCCAGCCTTTCTTTCAGCACGTGCCTTGGATGCAATATAACTAAGCTTCCTAGTGTTTATTTCTCCCTCAACTTCTACATTTTGTATTTTTCTCTCCATTTGCTTTTTTTTTCATTATACACCTGCAAAATAATTATCAGTAATGACCATGTCACTGATTCAAAATGATTGAACTTCCTTTGTCAAAAAAATGTATTCCATTACTTTTAAATTTAGACCTAGTCAAGTTCTAGGGGACATAAGAAGAGAGCAAATAGAACTTTTGACAAAAGATGTCACACAAATGGGTTTTAGGTCAATTGTTTAAAGTATTATTTTTCTTTATAAACCTCTTGAAACAGGTTCCCAGTTGGCATGGCTCTCAGCACTGCAGTCCTCCAGGCTCCAAGGAACCTGCTCCTTGTGCCTTAAGCTCTGCTCATAGCGCTCAACCACGTCTCCAGTCCAAAGTTTAGACTATTTCAACTTTCTTCACAAACTAAGATGGTCAGTTTTAACGGCCACATCCCTTTCCTGTACCATCATCTGTATTAGTTACTGCTGGCTGTTGTGATAAAATACTATAACCCAAAGTGACTTAAGGCAGTCTACTTTGGTTTCTAGTACCAGAGATAACAGTTTATCATAGCAGGAAAATGGCAGCCAAGGACAAGGACAGCATGGCTTGGCTGCATAGACAGGAAGCTAAGTCCTCAGACTTTTGATTGCATTCAAGAAGCACAGGAGAGCAAACTTGACGTTGTGTGAGACTGCTTAAGAACACAATCAACACTTGGGGACCAAATATTCAAGTACCAATGTCTATAGTGAACAGTTTTGACTTTTTTACACACTAGAGAGTAGAGACGTACTCTCTAATGAAATGACCCTATAAACACCAAGTAGCAATAAAAGTTTCCCTTAACTTCTACATTTAATCACTTTTACATGATTATTTTAGTTTATTATTACCTCAATCACTGTTACAGTTTAGGTTTTGAAAAGACACGACACATGGGCATATTTTATGTGAATTTTGTGACTGATATTTTTGATAAATGCTTTTTAGTAGATGTAATGATATTTTTAAAAAAATCATTATTTTTTTTTAAGGAAGGAGGAGGTTCCCAAGCCACTTTCAAACTTATTGAAAATAATGAAGTCAGATTTATTCACAGCAAAAAACGTCTTTCAGAATAGTTTATGAAACCTTTTCAATAAATATGTCTTTGATAGATCTATCTTTCTCAAGTTCCGAAAATGTACACAAGACATTTTTAGTTTTATTTTTCATTGTCTATAGACTTTATATTATATACAAGAATTCTCCTAGATAGAAATTTCCCTGTCTGTTATGCCCAGCCTCCCTTATGCCCACATGCAGATAGATGCTGCTTGCCTGCTTTTATTGTGAATGATAGAGCACTATCACCTGATTGTGATTTGTTTTGCTTGGATATGGTCTTGTTATAGCGGAATATATACAAAGAATGTTAATCACTATATGGTGTGTCTTTGCTTTGTGTCATAAATAAGGATCTTTATTTGCATATTCATGATTTTCAAGAATATTTGCATAAGGAGAAAGACAGAAACTTTGATTACTTGTTATTCTTTCATAGTTTATAATATTTTACACTTGGTGGCTTACTTTTTTCTTAGTTTATTTTTTTTCTGTTAGATAAATATTCTTTTATTTATGCCTAACTTAGGAGAGATGGCTGTAATAACTAATATTTAAAAAGGCAAAATACTAAGACAGTGTTAGAGGGAACATGTATTTGTATCCCGAGAGTGATGCTCTCTGAGACAGGAGTATTCGCTTGAAAAATTGAGGCAGCCTAGACTATAGAGTATGACCTTCTCTCAAAAAAACAAATTAGTCCAAGTTGATTAACAAATTCTCAATTTAGGTATAGGCTCAGAATATTTCTCAGTTCAGAAAAGGAAAACGTGCATCACTTACTTTACTAATAAAATACTCTACTCCTAATTCGCTAGTCCTAAATTTAAATGGTCTTGATCCCATATTTAATGTGCCACGTAAAAATACTCTTAGATGTATTTTAATGAAGGGAAAAATTACAAAGATGATTTTGAAAATGAGAAGTTGCAAGAAGAAGAAAATTTTGAGAATAAAATTTGCTAGAGCAACTAGGTTGGGTATTTTATTTATCACTACGTGTCAGTTTCCCAGCTGCCCTTACTCTGAAACGTTTACACATCATATACAAGATCGCTTCTTGCAAATGAGAAAATTTTGAAGCTTTGTTTTATCTAAGGTAATAAGCCAGTCCTGATCATTTGGGGTAGGTTGTCTTGGGATTTTGAACTCTGCTTCTTAACCACTGCTTCTGTAGGACCAATTTTTTAGAACATGTGGCTAGAAACCAACAGTTGTTTGATTTTTCTACTGGATTACACTGCACAGCAAAAGGTCTTATCTCAGAGTCCTTCAGTTGACTTCAATCTATCTAGTGGATTTCTGTAATCAATAACAATCTCCTTTCCCATTTTTAAAAATTAATTTTTAGATAAGCATACACACAATGGATTTCTCCTTGACTCTGCCTGCCTGCCACATAATATATATATATATATATATATATATATATATATATATATATATGTAATCTTATTTGTATAAAATAACATAAGAAACACAATTTTTTATATTTGTTGTCCTTAATTCCTTATATAACTATTGTCTCTCTTTCCACTCAGGTGGTCTTTTCTGTAGAAAGTTTTATGCAGTCTGCTGTTTCTTTTTATTTATTTGTTTCTGTTTCCACTAATTATTTAAAACTTTGGCTTGTCTTCTCTAACATCTTATTCAGATGTGGATAGATGTGCAAATCCCACATAAAAGCACTGAAAACTTCACAGGTTATTTCATATTTGAAGATAACTTTTTAAAGTAGACATCTTGCTTTGAAGTACTAGAGCTGATTTATCTGTGGGTTGTTTTGCCTTGTCTCACAAGTAAATTTAACAAAATGTTCTGTACAGAGTTAAGCATTAAAATGGTGCAATAATGTGCCCAAAATAAAACAAATGGAAAGCCAGGAATATGGTCATTAGATTGTGAAGGTTTTGTGACCTGCAACTCCCTGTTTCCTTAAATAAAGCATCATCTACATGGATGCAGTGGATATTATAGAGATAGTATGCACCTGTTTTCTTATGTTATTCTCCTAGTTCTGTGAAATAAATATGGGATCCGTACGTATTGTTACTATTTACATGGAAAGAAATGTAGTAATCTTAGAGAGGGTAAAACAATAACCCAGCACCTCAGAGGTAGTTTGAGAGAGTGCTGAGATCAGAATACAGGTGGCCATCTGAAAAAAAAAATACTGAGTGTGAAAAATAAGTACAAATACTGAGTGTGCATACTGATTGTGAATACCGAGTGCGGATACTAAGTGTAAATACTGAGCGTAAAGACTACGTACAAATACTGAGTGTGAATACTGAGTGTAAATATGGAGTGTGGATACTGGATGTAAATATCGAGGCTCTTTTTGTTTCCTCTTTTGCATTTGATTTGATGCACATTATTATAGCAACCTTAAGTAGCCAATTCACCTATTTTCATGAATGACAGACTAATATATGATGATATCTGTAAAGCCATCTTGCATGCCAAATATACCTAAAAGTTCACTGGAATTGTAAAGCACACATCCAGATAAAACACGCTCATTACTTATGTCTTTCTGACTTTATTTGTGTGTGTGTGTGTGTGTGTGTGTGTTTTAATTTTATAGTTAAAATCAGTGGTGGAAAAGAGTAGACTTCCCTGTAGTATTGTTTATAAGATTCACCCTGAGATGTTGACGACTTGAAATAGGTTTCTTCAAAAAGAGCTTGCTTAAATATTTCTTGGTCAAGATGTTCATTTTGTTTCTTTTCAAATAGCATAAAGTTCCACTTAAGTTGAAGAGACAAATTCTAGAACATTCCCTAATGAAACATAAGTCCTTCTCAAGGCTATAGACTTGTGTCTTGAGTGAGGACTCAAATCACAGAGAACTATTCTAGGCTTGGTAGCTTAGGCCTGCAATCCTTGCTTAAACGAAGTAGGTTCCGGGTCACATGAAGCTAAATAGTAGCCTCGAATACATGAGACTTTCAAGAAAAAAGTAAAAAAATAAAAAGTAATATAGAGAACTAAAAGAAAATGTCTCCCCACTATTTTGTGTCCAATTATGTTCTGGCAATGCCACTTGATTTATGATTATTGTCAAGGGTTTTCACTTGCTTTCCCATGTCTTCCTGGAAATGTACCATTATCAGTTTCTTTCCAATGTCTCATAGGACACATAATTTTTAATACTTCATTTATAATCATCATGGATCTGTTGTTCTTCTTTATTTTCCTATTTCTATGAAAACTACCATGACAAAAGTGAATTCTTAGAGGAAAGGGATTATTTTGACTTACAATTTACAGCCCATCAGCAAAAGAAGCCAAGGCAGGAACTCAAGGCTAAAGCTTGAGGCAGAAACCAACGGAGGAAGAATAAGGAATACCACTTATTGGCTTGTTCTCATGCTCATCCAGATACATTTTCTAAACAGCCCAGGCCCACCTGCCTATCTATGTTACTACCTACACTAGTTTGATACACAGTAGGTTCCTATATCAACTAGCAATTTAAAAAAATTCCTCACAGACAGACATTGGCTGAACTGAGCAGGGCAAGTCTTCCATTGAAAGTATGTCTTCCTAAGTGCTTCTATTTTTGTTTGTAACTTGACCACTGAAGCTATGGCATCTTATCTTTTGTCAAGGTGATATTACTTGAAACTATAATTATACCTTCCTTGTTTGTCCAAAAGACATATCATAATACGGAATATACCACAACTTTAGAAGTTTCATGGTCTTTAAGATTCAGGGTAAAATCTATTTTTAGGGGCAGTCTCACATACTCTAAGCTACACCCTACCTTATCATGTATACAATGATGACCTTAAATCTGTTTCCTCTGCTAGGGATTACAAGAATAAGCTACCATTGGAGCTTAGTTCTCTGAATTGTGAGTATCACTACATCAGAATTGGGAAAACAAACACGAAGAAAAACAAAAATCAATAAAAAACAAACAAACAACAATCAAATTCTGTCCTGTAGCCTCTCGTGGTAGATACCTGAGTGTGGTAGTGATTGAGTTGGGTGAGCACCTAGCTATGTTTACTTTATATCTGCTGCCATCCTTGGCTGATGTTCCAACAGTGACATCTCTAATACCTTGAGGTCTCCACTTCTGTAGCTTCACCAATGGCCTCTCCTTGTCTTTCCTAAGGGACTACAAATCTGCCACATGGAACCAGACTTCAGCTGTTCTTTATGAGCCTCACAGTCTTACATTGTTCATGCTTTAAAATCCAGCACTACGTAGAAGACTTTTAAGTATTGTCAAATTTGCCTGCAGCTCGAGATGCAGCCTTGGCCACCCTGACCACAGCATCTGTGTGCTCATCCTAATAAAATACTTCCTAGAAATATTTTGCTTTGATAATACTTGTCTCTTATTATTGACAGCTGAATTTTCATCCCTGACTGACCCACATCCACCGTCCCAGTAAATCAAAAATGGTTTTACTTCCACAGATTGTTAATTTACAATAGAGTCTCTGGAGGACTCTCAATCTTCTCTTCAAACTTCACAAGTCATGCTCCCACTGTATTTCTCAGTATTGTAGTTCTCAGTATTCTGTCTGCATTGCTCTCTGTACTCTTTCTTATCTTTTAAGCTCCTACAGAACAGGTTATTAAGCCTGAGAATTCAGTGGCTTTTCTATGGCAAAGTTTCAAACATTTAGCCAACATGGTCATGATCATTTCAGTAACACCCTACTTCTCTTGGTCTAGGAGTCTAGGAGGAACCAGTCCTGCCATCATCTTGATCATAGCCCAAGGAAAATTCAAGTCTGGCTTCTGACCTCTAAACTATAAGAGAGTAAATGTACATTGTATAAGTCATGAAATCTGCTGTTAGAGGCAGCAGCACTGCAGAAAGGGCTCTGATGTGGTTCCATCTCAAGGCCAGACAAGACTAATTTTTTTTTTTTTTTTTTTTTTTTTTTTTTTTTTTTTTACTGAAAGTTAGCCTCTAAGCTCCAGTATTTTCATCTGGAAAATGAATTTGAGGCCAGCCTCGGCCACCTATAGAGAAACCATTTCTGTTCTACTTTGCTTTCTCTTTCTGTGATAAACACCATGACCAAAGACAACAAAGGGAGGAAAGAGTTTACTTTATTTAGAACTCCTAGATCACATTTCTTCATGGCAGGAAGTCAAGGCAGGGACTCTAGCAGTACAAGAATTTGAGACAAAAGACAAGCAAGGAGAAATGAGAAACACTGTTACTGGTTTGTTATCAGACTGACATTCAACTAAATTTGTGCCAAGGGATAGTATTACCCACAGACTTGGCCACAGGCAAATTTGGTTTGGGCAATTCTTCAGCTAAGGCTCAGTCTTCCCACTTGACTTTAAGTTTATACCATTTTGATAGCTAAAGCTAAGTATGGAATATATAGGCAAGAGCTTGGGTTTTTACTTGAGATTTCAGGACAATCATTTTTTTTCGAGGAAGTACTGAAAAATAGCAAAAACCATAATCAACCCGAAGGAATATACTTTTGTCTTTAGTATATATTGAAGTATCTGAATTTCAAAAACAATAGTTATTTATACATCATAAGTAGGGAGATTCTCGAGCTACTGTTCAAAGGAGAATTGTTTTGAAAATAAAAAGGACACATCTAATGATTTTGACAAAATAGACAAATAGGTGTGTTTACTCTTTGGTAAAGGGCTTTGAGGATATTGTTTTTGTTTGTTTGCTTGGCTGATTTGATTTTCTTTTCCAGAAATCTTTACTCCCCTCTAAGTCTTCCTATACTTACTCTTAATATATGATGATAACAACACTAGATGATCATTTTGTTTAACTTTAGTTTTTAAAATTGGACAATAGTTTAATTTTCTTATGCCAATATAATAGGGTTGAATTATCTAGAAGGTGAATGGGAAGCAGATAGAGCTGAATTTTGAGACAGTTTGATTAAAGTACTTCTACTGAGATCAAAGTCTCTGGATGTGATGAACTTAACTGACCATAGTTGGAGTTGAAAGGAAGGAAAATATGCCTGCAACTTTCATAGACTTGCCTCTGGGATTGTCAGACTGCAGAGTCATACTGTAGCAGTCTTAGCCTTTGATTCATCTCTTTAGAAAGTAATCCACCTCCAGAAAAAACAGGTCCATTGTCTTTTTTCTCAGTGCTAAACTCCAGCAAATGTGCAAATTGAAATCTTACTTGAAAATAAATTCATTTTTCTAAACATGTTTTATTGAATATACAGAATGTGACACATGCCAAATGCTCATGATGGAAGGATTAATACACTTCCATGTTTTCTATTTATGAGGGTGAAAACATACACAAGTAAGCAAAATTCATCTGTGTATCCTAACCTGTGCCCCGTGCATCTGCCAGCCCTGTCTATCAGTCCACTGCTCATACATTCTGCAAATATATTTTGAGCACCCACTCTTTACCAGAATTTGAAGCTTTCAGTACAAATCTCATTAAAAAGCAAGAAAGGAATGTGAGTGAGATAACGGAGAGTTGTCCTGACTTAAATCGTGAGATCAGGATAAAATCACTACGCTAACAGTCACACTGAGGAGACTGGGGCCACATGAACAGAGAGAGGTCTTGAAGAGCTCGGAGGTCAGTTATGTTAGTACAACATGCATCATGGCCTGCAGTTTCTCATATAGAAATGCAGAAACCATTTTCTTCTGATTTCATTTGTAATAAAATATTTGAGTTCTAACACAACGATTGGATAATCATCTTAAAGTGTTGCTAAGGAATATATCTAGTAATTTATGAACTATTGCCCCAACAACTGTAGTATCTTCACACTAGCATTTGCACGTGAGAGTCCCTTGGACTTATCACAATTCAGTAGTGAGGTGGAGATTTTAATTGCTAAGCTCATGAAATGGTGGGGCATGTGTACAGCCTGTATGAGAAGATAACTGTCAAATAGTAATTTCCTTATATTTTTGACCCTGGCCCAGAACACATAGGTTTCTATACTATATTTACAAGGACTTTGGCTGTGTCTGTGTAGTGCATAATATGTTTGAATCCATAATCTTTCCCTTCTCATCTTAGGAAGTTGATTGCTTAAAATTCTAAAGTTGAAAGCATCAATTTGAAGATTATATTCAGAGTAATATGATCTGACAGTTATATTTGCTTTAAGCTGATATACATAATTAATAATATTTATTAAAGATATTATTTAATAATATTTATAATAAATATAAAACATAATAAATATGAAATAAATATTCAATATTAAAAGAATATTAAAAATAAATATTATTAATAAATAACAATAAGTAACTTATAAATAAATATAATATATATATAATTTAGTATTTAGTTACTTTTAAAAATATTTGTATCAGACATCTCAGAGAGTCAATTCCAATGACTTCCACATTATAATTCTGTCTCTACTGGAACATGAGTAAGACATTTCCATGGCCTGTAATAAGGAATGTATGTAGGTTTCATGTGGTGAAGTGCCTCACTACACCCTAACAAAGGGTTCAGAGTGAGGTGAAAATTTAGTCATTGGACCAATTGTCACTTTGTGATTGTTATTTTGACTTGGACCACAATGCAGTTCAGAAAAGATAGGAATAAAGAGTCAACCATGTTTGACTTTGCTTTCAGTGTCCCTGTAGGAAGCAGATTTCTTTCCATAATTCTCCTTTAATGTCTATAATACAGACTATACCAAACTAGCTAGTACTCTGTAGCATGCTGTAGAGTATGTCTGCAATAACTAAATATTTCAGATCATTACAGTGTTTTTGTTATTGTACATCCATATTGTTAGTACAATAGGATAAGCACTATGCTAAACTTTGAAAAGTTGGAGAATTTCACCCCACCTCTAGCATGAGCTGCAAGTCCAATGGCAAATTCATTTACGTACTTCCTGTCTCAGCTTTCGGGAATATTATTTTCTCATTATCTCTCATTTTTATTAGTTCCTTTGGAATTTCATACATTGTATTTTGATCCTGTTCATTACCCACTCCCGTCTCACATCACTTCCTTTTTGTACCCACCAGACTTTTTGTCCTTTTAATAAAAACACATTGAGTCCATTTTGTGATTGACATGCTGGGGCTAGAAGTAATAAAGAAAGCTGATTCCCCTTTCCAAACAGATTTTAATAGCCAATAGCTTTTCATACAGTGGTTGGACTTCATGCCCACATCCTCTATGTCCGAATTTCATCTAACTTTTTATTACACAGGTCTTGTATATCGGATCCCAGAATCTGTCGGTTCAAATGACTAATGTGCATTCATAAGTCATTTGTTTGCCATTTGACTGTATTTACTGAAAACATTGACCATTGCCAGACTAGTTATAGGTATGATCTACTACTCTAAGCCTACAAGAGCCCCAAATGTGTGCTTCCTGAAAAACAATATTAAACATTTTGCTGTTGTCACAAATCTGCACCCCACCCTCTCTTATACATTCTCCTATAGGTGTTCACATATGTTAATACTGGGTATTAGATTGATTCATAAACAAGAATTGCCTTGGAGCAAAGAAGTTGTGCAGTGATAATGAAAGTACAACTCTCTCCAGCCAGGTATGTGGTGACACAATGCTAATGTCTCTTCTGGGCCAGCTGTAGCTTTGAATCTCTTCACAGACTCCCTGATATTTCTGAAATTTCATCAGCAGGGCTCCATGCCACAGACATGCCACACTTGCTCCTATACCTCGTTGTCCACATCCTGTTCAAATTCACATGGCTTTAAAACAGATAAATCTGTAGCTGTTCTGAGGCTGATCCTGGGAAAGCTAATGAAGATCTAGCCTCGTTTTCAGATATTCTTCTCTTTTTATTGTTATTGTGGTTGTTTTGAAACTCAATCAGTACCTTAGCCTGTCTAGTCTATAATATCAGAACTATATTTTAAAGTCAGCATTATGCATATAACAAAATGCATTTATTACATAGGATACAATTCAATGAGTTTGATCAAATGAAGATATTAATAATGTAACCAGAACCACAGCTAAAACATTGACTTTTCATCACCCTCAAGGAACTCTGTGTTCCTTGACTCTAATTCTTCTGCTGTATTTATTTTCAATTAGCTACATACATGTATGCTGAGCTATGGTCAGATTATGGATAATCAATAGAAGCTATCAAAGTGTTTTCCAAAGTGACTGTGTGTCTTTGTTTTCCTAAAAACCACACACAGTACATTAAGTTGTTTTACCATTCCTTCTGTATTTGAATTTGCTCATCCTGAGAACGTATACCACCTTATTATTGTGATTTTGTTTGTATATTCCAAGTGGCAATTTACTACTATACATTGTCATATTGTTATTGACTATTTTGTGTCTGTCCTTTGGGGGATGAGTGTCTAAAACAGTGGTTTTCATTCTGTGAGTCATGACCCATTTGGTAGTCAAACAATCCTTTTGCAGGGGTCCCCTATGAGATATCTTACATATTGTATATTTACATTAGCAAAATCACAGTTATGAAGTAC
Organism: Grammomys surdaster; assembly: GCF_004785775.1. Lineage (NCBI taxonomy): Eukaryota > Metazoa > Chordata > Mammalia > Rodentia > Muridae > Grammomys > Grammomys surdaster. The sequence continues at coordinate 753,318 of NW_021604708.1, read as the reverse complement.
CAATGAAATAGCTTTGTGGTTTAGATCACTATAACCTGAGGAACTGCATTAAATTGAAGAGTCAGCATTAGGAAGCTTGAGAACCACTAAAAGAATACATACTACTTTGAAGCCTATAGAAGACACAAAGGTGAAGCCAAAAAAGCTCATGGCTAATGAAGTAACCAAGAAAAACTGAGTAATACTCTTGACTCCAGAACAGGGGAAATTGGAAACAGAAAGGAGAAAATACAGAGAAGTAAGGAAATAAAAGATACAAGAGAATACTAAACTCAGTAATGTCAATTACCACGCAACCGTAAACAACAGATAAATAAGTGTCTATGTTTTAATACAATTGTATTTACTGGACAGTCAGTAACCTTCAAGTAGGCAAGGTCAGCTTAAGGAACACACAAAGAATAAAAAGTATGACATTGTTGAAAACTGTTTCTTTATTAAATGATAATATGAAATGGTAATATTATCCACAAAATGAGGCAGAACATTTGAAAATGTACATCTCCAAATAAGGGATTTTTATCTAGGTTATATATGAATTCCAAGAAGTCCCTGACAAAGACCTTTCAATCTCTCCTCTAAAACATGAACAAAACAGTCCTTTAACATGTAAAAAAGGCTATAACTGTCCAACAGGAATATATAAAAGATGTCAGTATCATTAATTATTACCAAAGTTACAACTAGACATTGATGGAATTTGATAGGCACTACAATATCAAGATTAAGAACAGTAATGATCCTCAAGATGTAAAAAAACTCAGAACTGTTGCACATTCCTGTGACTTTGTCCATTAAGACAACCATTTTGCATGTCACTTTGGCAGATCTTTTTTTTTTCCTTAATAAAGTTAAACTTAATCAAATATTTTTCTTCCTGTTTTGCCAGGAGGAATGAAAACATATATCCCAAAATAAGTATACAAGACTTTGTACATAGCTCCTTTCATCTTAAAAACAAACAAACTAAAAACAAAAAATCACTCCCCCCCAAAAAACCAACAAAAACACCCTAGGATCAATTGAAATATTAAGAAAAAGAGAGAAAAAAATTCATATATTAGGTGTTAGCCATACTTTGCAATACTTTTTGCATTGCTTATATGTTGAAAGCTGATGCACATAACAGCATGAGAGAATCTGAAAGACATTGAATTAGTTAAGTAGAACTGGAAATATATGGAGAGTGTATGTAGCGCTATTTCCTGCAGTGATGGGGATTTAATGTAGGACCTTATGCATACTTACTATGCAATTGTTCTACCACTGAGCTACATCCCTGTTTCTATTCAGTCCTATTCTTCAAGAACTTCAAAAGCAAACAAACCTAATCTCTGCCAATAAAATAATAGCAGTGCTTGACTGCATCAGGCAAAGTTGGTAACAAGATGACACTGAGTAATTTTTCTAAGTGGTAGAGATACTGTGTCACAAGACAGTAACAGCCAAGGACTGTTTGCTAAAGCTTTAATTAAATTTCACACTTAAGATTCATGCATTTTATCTTCTTCAAATTTCACCTCAATTGTCTGAAAGTGTTAAACAATTGAGGCCCAGAAACATAAATTACTGTTTTGCAAGCATGAGAATTTAAGTTTGACCTCCAGAACTCACCTATGAAACTTAAAGATGGGTACGGGATACATATATCTATCTTAGTTGATGAGACAATGACAAATTCAAGAAGCTAACTGGCAAGCCAGCACAGCCTACTTAGTGATTTCTAGAGCAAAGTGAGGGTCTGTCTCAAAAAGAACAGGTAGACAACAAAAGAATGACAGCTGACACTGTCCTCTGATCTTCCTACAAATGTACATACATGTGCACCTACACACACATGGGTATGCATATACAAAGAAAGAATTTAAATGACTTTAAGAAATACAGAGGTGGATGCTTGCAGCCAACCGTTGAACTTAGTATGGGGTCCCCAATGGAGAAGTTACAGAAAAGACTGAAGGGGTTTGCAACCCCATAGGAAGAACAACAATATCAACCAACCAGAACCCCTAATGCTCCCAGGGACTAAACCACCAACCAAGGAGTACACATGAAGGGACCCATGACTGCAGCACATATATAGCAGAGGATGGCCTTGCCAGGCATCAATGGGAGAAGAGGCCCTAGGTCCTGTGAATGTTCGATGGCCCAGTGTAGGGAAATGCCAGGGTGGGGAGAATAAAGTGGGTAAGTGGATGGGAACACCCTCATAGAAGCAGGGGTGGGGAGTGTGATAGGGTTTTTTTGGTGGGGGTGGCAAGGACTGTGAAGGGGATAACATTTGAAATGTAAATACAGAAAATATACAATAAAAAAGTATGTTGTTTTACTGGGGAAGGGATTTGCGGGATTGGGGGGAGTGAGAACACAGGAAAATGGTGGAAAGAGAAATGAATGAAAATCAAAACTGACAAGGAAAAAAGGGAGGACCACTGAAAAGAACAAAAACAGTGAGCAGGGTCTCTACACTGAGTCTGCAGAGAAGCCAAACACAATTATTTTATTGCTCATTGACAAGATCATTTTGGAACCAGTTCTAAATGAAGTCATGGTCAGTAGTGGCTGCTCCTAGGTAGTATTTTGTGATTGGGAAACTAAAATGCATGAATGTCAGATGAACAACGTTGAAAGGCTCTGAGGCCAAGTGAAGCTGAGAGGAAGTCACTTTCCCCAGATGCCCCTTAAGTGTTGGCACAGAGCCAGAGTCCAGACTAAGCATCTTACATCTCTCTTGATAAAGAAAGTGAGGATTACATAAATCTTCAGGTGTTTGTTTCATGCACCATGAGTTTTACATGGACAACAGAGAGAGAGTATTTTGGAAGATGATACAGACTAAATTAAGGCACATGTGGGTTTATATTATTTTTGGCATCTGCCTCCCCACCTTAAAAAAAAAAACAAAAAAACCCACTAGATTTTGTCAGACATGTTTCCTTTCTGTGCTAAAACTGCATACAATTGGATGTCCAAATTTGCAAAGTCTCTCAAGGGGCCTCTTATGAGGCTGAGCCTGTATGAGATCACAATATGAGAATACGGTTTGGCTGAATTTTTATTTCAGTAAGTGATCTCATCCACTTAAAGGACTAATCATTTTAGCAGGAGAAGAATATGGCTTTCCAAAATCACAGCAGGAAAAAATAGGAGGAAAAGCACATTAAAAGGATCTGGTAGGTGTTCCCATGTGATCATACACTGGAAAAATGTTCCACTTCTACGTCACTGAATGGATATACGGTCTGCTATTCCTGCTGAAAGATATATGAGAAAGTCAACCTAATGTAAGCAAAATGGGATTTCAGGCTGCAAGGCTGGCTTACCTGCTTTGAGTTTTTTACAGCTGACACAAAGAAAACCACTTTCCCTCTCTAGAAGACTCTCCATCATAACATACATAACATCTGCATGAACATAAGTTTCAGAGGAAAAGAAATGCACAATACTTTACTAAAATCCAACTCTTAGCATGAAAAATAGAATCAACTTGGCTACTACAATCCTGAAACTTCATTCCATTTTGTATTTCTATATCTAGGTTATTAAGGCAAAGTCTTTCGTTTATATCCCATATCTTCTTAACTTTAAATCTTCCCCTTTGCTCATTTTACATTATCCATGGTGAAAGCTCAATCTGTGTCTGCAGCAAAGAATTTCTAAATATGACATACCAAGGGGAGTGAGATTATTTACAGCTAAACTTAACAAGTCTGCAAAGCACTTTAAACCCAGAAACAAAATTGGCATAATCCTTTTTTCCATCTCTAAGTACATCAGGAACTGAATCAAATAAGGTCATGGATGGCTGTATTTTAAACAACTATCTATCTCCTAGCAAAGCAGGGGAGAGGCAGGGTGACTATAATTCTGAGATACCACAGCTAGCAGTCATAACTTTTGGTTGTTATAGATAGAGTATTGAATACAACCCAAAGCAGAAAATTGATTAGGAAAATGCCAGGGGATTGTCACCAAAAGCATACATGGCATTAGTGTCCATGGATGTGAAACTTAAATTGACAATTTTTGTCACATTCTATGAACAGGTGGGCCAGAAGATCTCTGTGTTTTCTTGTAGACATTTACACTAAAGTAAAGGGAGCTGGCAGTGGATGTAGAAGTTCCACCCAGAATCTGTCACCAAAGGCAATGAAACAGCCTACAATGTAATTTGTCATTCAGAACTAGGTAGTTTCCAACTTGCAGATGGCTTTTCTAAAAGAAAAATAGCAAGTATTACAACAAAATTTGTATGTTTGCGAACAATTTAATTTACTGTTACTCAACTCAGTTATCTTTTACAAGATTTATACATGTAGTATTTTTTCTATGTGTTTACATGCATGTATGCATGTATACCACATGTCTATTGTGCTTGTGGAGAACAAAAGATGGGATCAAAGTCTCTAACACTGGAAATACAGAGAATTGTGAGCCATTATATGGGTGTTGGAAACCATACCTAGTTCCTCTGTAAGAGCACATGCTCTTAACTGCTGAGTCAGGTTTCCTCCCTGAATTTGTTATTTACTTCATTGTCTGTATTTGTAGTTTTCTACTCACCTATACTCTAGGTTCCTTTACATGGGAAAAAAAAATCTCAAAACACAGGTAAACAAAGGCAAACAGACAGAAGCCTTTAAAGAAGAAACAAATAAATCCCTTAAAAATACAGGAAAACACAATCGAACAGGTGAAGGAATTGAATTAAACAAAGCAGTCCAAGACTTAAAAATAGAAGTAGAAATAATAAAGAAATCGTAAGTGGAAGCAATCCTGGAGATGAAAAATCTAAGAAAGAGATCAGGAGCTACAAATGCAAGCATCACCAACAGAATACAAGAAATAGAAGAGAGAATCTCAGGCATAGAAGACAAAATAGAAGATATTGATTAAAAGTGTAAAAAGCTCCTATCCCAAAACATCCAGGAAACTCAAGACACAATGAATAGATCAAACCTAAGAATAATAGAAATAGAAAAGAGTGAAGACTCCTAGCCCAAAGGGACAGAAAACACCTTCAACAAAATTATAGAAGAAAACTAAAGAAAGAGATGTCCATAAATGCACAAGAAGCCTACAGAACACCAAATAGATTAGACAAGAAAAGAATATTTTTCCATCATGTAATAAACAAAACACTAAATTCACAGAACAAAGAATATTAAAAGCAGTAAGGAAAAAGGGACAAGTGAAATATAAAGGCAGACTCAACAAAATCATACCAGACTTCTTAACAGAGACCTAAAAGTCAGGAGTTTCTGGACAGAGGTCATGAAGGCCCTAAGAGAACACAAATGCAAGCCTAGGCTACTATACCAAGCAAAACTCTCAGTTATTGTAGATTGAGAAATCAAGACATTCCATGACAAAACAAAATTTAAACAATATCTATCTACAAATCCAGTCTTACAGAGAATTTTAGAAAAAAACTCCAAAAAGATGGTGTCTACACCCAAGAAAACACAAGAAATTAATCATCTCGCAACAAACCCAAAACAAGAGAATCATAAATACATAATACCACCTCCAACAACAAAAATAACAGGAGTCATCAAACACTGATCTTTAGCATCTCTCAAGATCAATGGACTCAATTCCTCAATGAAAAATCAGGCTAACAGACTGGACATGCAGCAGAATTCAAATTTTGGTTTAATATAATAAACACACTTCAGTGATAAAGACAGACACTGCCTCAGAATAAAAGGTTGGAAGAAAGTTTTCTAAGTAAATGGTCCCAAGAAACAAGTTGGTGTGGTCATTCTAGTATCAAATAAAATAGACTTTCAACCAAAAGTTATCAGAAGAGTTGGAGAAGGACATTTATACTAATCAAAGGAAAAATCCCACAAGATGAAGTCTCAATTCTGAACATCTATGCCCCAAATACAACAGCACCCACATTCATAAAAGAAAGTTTACTAAAGTTCAAAACACACATTGAAACTCACACAATAATAGTTGGAGACTTCAACTCATGCTTTCACCAATGGTCAGGTCATTGAAACAGAAACTAAACAGAGAGATAGTGAAACTAATAGAACTTATGAAACAAATGGATTTAACAGATATATACAGAACATTTCATCCTAAAATGGTACCTTATCCAAAATTGACCATATAATCAGTCACAAAACAAGCCTCAACAGATACAAGATTTAAATAATCCCATGCATCCTATCAGATCACCACAGAATAAGACTAAGCTTAAATACATTAAAAACAGAAGAAGCCCACATACTCATGGAAACTGAACAACTCTCTACTCAATGATAACTTGATCAGGGAAAAAATAAAGAAAGAAATTTTAAGACTTTATAGAAGTTAATGAAAACAAAGACACAGCATACCCAAACTCACAGGACACAATAAAACAGTGCTAAGAGGAACATTTATGGCATTAAGTACCCTCCTAAAAAAATTGGAGGGATCCTACACTAGCAAATTAACAGAATACCTGAAAGCTCTAGAACAAAAAGAATCAAGCATACACAAGAGGAGTAGTTAGCAGGAAATAAACTCAGGAAAGAAATCAACCAAATAGAAACAAAGAGAAAAATACAAAGAATCAACAAGATGGAAAGCTGGTTCTTTGAGAAAAATTAATGAGATAGATAAACCCTCAGCCAAGCTAACTAAAAGATGCAGAGACAATAACCAAATTAACAATATCAGAAACGAAAAAGGAAGCATAGCAACAGAAACTGAGGAAATTAAAAAATCATCAGAACTTACTTCAAAAGTCTATACTCAACAAAACTGAAAAAATCTAGATGAAATCGATGATTTTCTAGGCATATTAGACATATACCAAAAGCAAATACAGAGCCAGTAAACTAAACAGCCCGAAAACCTCTAAGGAAATTGAAGTCATTTAAAACCTTCCAACCAAAAAAATAACAGGGCCCGTTGCATGAACACCAAATCATGACACTATTACTGAGACTACGTTGTTCATGCAGACAGGAATCTATCATGTCTGTCCTCTGAGAGGCTCTACCAACAACTGACTGAAACAAATGCAAATACTTACAGCCAACCATTGGATTGTGATACAGTCCAACATGGAAAAGTTAGAGGAAGTATCTAAGGATCTGAATAGGATCACAACCTCATAGGAAGAACAAACGTGTCCACTAACCTAGACCCCTCAGAGCTCCCAGTGACTAAGCCAAAACTTAAGGACCATACATGGCTGCTTTGAAGCCCCAGGAACATATGTAGTAATGACAGCTTCGTATGTCTTCAGTAGGAGAGGATATGCTTAATCCTGTGGAAATTTGATGCAACAGGGAAGAGGGATGCTGATGTGTCCGGAGGGGTCAGGGGAGCACCCTCTCAGAGGTGGGAGTTGGGGGGTAGAGAACTCAGGGATGAGGGATCAGGAAGAAAAGCAACTTTTAGAATGTAAATATATAAAATAATTAAATAATTAAAAAAAGAAAAATAACTTATCCTGTTCCCTACGCTTTTACTTTCACCTTAAGTTTATTTGTGGGCTTTCCTGTTACTTTTATTTATTCACTGATATTTTAGTTATGATATTTGTTATTATTTGCATATGATGTCAGCCTTGTTTCTTAGCTAGGGTTGCTATTGAAGTAAGTGGATACCTAGATCCTGAGGGAGCTACTTTCAAATATAGATCAGGCCATTGATGAGTTCTCAGATGAGTTGACTAGCAGAAAACAGTTCCTGGTTAATCAAAGTTGATCATTGGAAATACAATATTGAAGGGCATCTTCAATACATCTTAATCACATCTTCATCCTCTTTCTCTCCTTCCCATCCTCTCTCTGCCCCTATGATGTGAATACCTTTCTTCCTTTATGTCCTTCTACCAAGACATTTCTGTCTTACCTCAGCACTCACAGCAACAGAGTCAGACAATTGCACACTGAAGCGTCTCAGATTGTAAGCACAAATGAATGTTTCTATTTTTAAGTTGACTTTTTCCCTCAGCACTTTGTCACAGGGAGAGAAAACTGACCAACACAAGCATAGTCTTTTTTTTTTTTTTGACTTAAACAGGACCTTTATTTTGGGTGTCTTCAAATTTGACTTTTGTAATCCAAGCAATGTGAAGAACTCTTGATTCCTTTGTCTCTTCTCCTCTTGTTCTTATTTCCCTCAGACTTCCCATTCATGTCTCATGATCATTTACCACAACCAGCCTTCTCCTTACACTGTCCCGTTACTGGATTAGTTTCTCCAAACCTTGGCTGAGATGCATAGAATGGAGATAATGCAAGGGAGCTGAAGAATAGATTAATATTTTTAATTTTCTTTTTAGTTTTCTTTAATCTCATATGAAATACCCCCAATTACATACACAAAGGTTCTAGTCAAGAATGGATATATATTTTTTTAAAAAATGATGAGTATTTGTAACTGACACAAATAATTATGATATCTGAGAGAGAAAATGTAAAATACTGGATAGAAAAACTTGATTTAGTTCCATGAAGATAAAAAATTTAAGAGATAGTGAATTTACACTAGGGACCTTTTTATTTCTCTATAAGACAAAATATAAAAATAAAAATATCATTCTGAATAAAAAACAAAAGAATACATCACCAGTACTAAAGACTACCGAAAATTCACAAGAGGTTTGCTAACCTGTATTGTATGCCCAAATGATGATCTAACCTGTGAATCTGCCAGCATTAATGGGAGCCTGACAGACGTTGGCAACAAAATGTAAAGAAGCAGATACAGCTAGTGAGTTAATTGAGGGTAGTGAGATCATGTGAGAGAGTCCAGAGAAACCACAGATATCAACGAACAAAAAATATCAGAAATATAAAAAGTAGTAGTTATAATAGTTTGCAAGTGAACTCTCTGCCAAAGGTTCAGATATTTAACAGCTCTTTTGGGTACGGAAACTCAGAGAAGTAGGTCCTGGCTAGTAGATTGGTGTCACTGGGTAATGAGCCTTAAGGTCTATAGCTTGATCCTGTTAGATCTGAGATGCCTCTCTCCCTCTCCCTCTCCCTCTCCCTCTCCCTCTCCCTCTCCCTCTCCCTCTCCCTCTCCCTCCCCCTCCCC
>NW_021604708.1:722232-744164 GCF_004785775.1 Grammomys surdaster | reverse complement strand
TCCCCCCTCTTCTCCCTCCCCTCCCCCTTCCCCCTCTCCCTCTCCCTCTCCCCCTCCTTCTCCCTCCCCTCTCCCTTCCCCTCTCCCTCCTCCTCTCCCTCCATCTCTCCTTCCCCCACTCCCTCCCTCTCTCCTTCTCCCTTACCCTTTCCATTTCTCCCCTCTCTTCATCTGCCTTGATATAAACAATCACTTGCTTTTTGCTCTTGCTTTATCAGAATTGCCCTACAAGAAAGATTGTGTTCTCTTGAACTGAATCCTAACAAACCTTTCTCCTTAAGTTTCTTCTTGTGCAATACTTGGTTACAAATACAAGAAAAGTAACTATGAAAGAAACCTGAAGGATAAGAAATATGAAACATGAAAAGCAAAAGTCTAAAAGAGTATCTAGTCTTACTTTCATCCCCCCCAAAATTGAGAGTTTAATCAACCCTATATTATTTGTGTAACAGAATTTACTAGGGTCTCAAAAACCAAAAGTGGAGTATAAATATGTTTTTCTGATCCAGTGGACTTGCAGTATGGAGACTGGTTCTTTGCTAATCACCTCAGAGTCTGTGTGAATTATAGCTAATAAAAATAGCTTATTTAAATAAGAAAATAGGGGCTCACACAGCAGAAATCATGAAAAAGCAAGTTGACTCTATCCCAAAAAGATAGCAGATGTCAAATAATGCATAAATGATGTAAAATTAGAGTAAAAGTTTATTTTCAGGATAGAGAATTGTAAAATGGAAGCACAATCAAGTTTCTATTTCATGAAATATCTTACTTTTAAAAACTCACAATGGTTCTTTGACAGAGAAAAAAAGAAAAGCAAGCCAAGGTATACATTGTAATCAAATCAAGAAGTGGCAATAACCAAAAGAGTTCATTGCAAAATATTATTGTGATTTCTTGTAAAGAAATCAGTATTTTCCATCAAATGGAGAACATGAAGGAAGGCAGAGTGAATATTAAGAAAATAGATATTTGTCCTGTGAGTGTTAGTTAGAAAGTAAGAGATAAGCAATAGATCTCCCGAGAAGGTCTTTGATATATTTAGGACATTCTACTTTCAGGGCTATTATCTACTTTGCTAGAGTTTCTTACATATACAGTAACCCAGAAAATTAGTAATTGGCAGGTGGTTTGCAATGTATTTTTTATGAGACAGACTTAGATTCCAAACAAAAACTTTGAGTAGAAAGGTTTAGTTGATTCTGCTGGTTGTCTATGCTCAACCACTCTTATTCACTGGAGACTGACTCAACTAGGGTTCTGAAGTAAAATGTACTTTCTGTTTTCAATGCAGTTTTTGGTAGACCTGTAATCCACACAAAATACAGTGTGTGACAGAAATAGAAACTTGGTCAGCACTATCAAAGAAAATGAAATGCAGCAGAAGTCAGTCTCTTTGGGTCAACCTGGAGGGCAGTTGTTTGAAAAGTATGTTTAATGACAAAGATAGAATGCTGGAGCCATGTCTGTTCTGTCCAGATTTATTAAGAGATAGCTGGGGTGAACAGATCAGCACACTGTATTTCGTGCTCTTGAACAATTGAGGGAGTTAAAAAGAATGTTCTCTTATACTGGTCATCAAATATATAAAATTAATATTGTTTTAAAAATCCACAAAGCCAATGTAAACAGTGAAATTATATTACCTTGTAGCTCTATGATGAGTTGACCATCATAGTGATCTTCTAGGAAGTAAAAAGAAAAAAATGTGATCAAACACTCCTATGTATTTATATATTCATTCAACAAATGTTTATAGGTACCATGTGGAGGCAGGAAACTGGTTAATGACTTCTAATCCTCTGTTAAGAAAAACAGGCAAAGTTCTTAGTGGAATTTACATTCCATCTGATGGTAGATACACAATGGCAATGAACATTGGCAATAAATTAGAGATCATGTCTTTAAATAAGAGTATGCTTGAAAGTAATTGAAAGCAATCAGAAAGTTCAAGTCAACAACAAAAAATAATTAAATACAGTGTTTGATATTGATAACAAATTAAATGATGTATCTTGCAAATTTTTGTTGAATTAGTCCTACAGATGATCTAAGGAAAATAACAGGCATGAACAAGAAACAGAGAAAGGATTCTGAAACTAGGGACTTACATTTCCCAGCTTCTTGCGAAAATAGAACTAGACAAAACCAAAAGACTCTCTTTATTGTGAAGTTTAAGTTGTGAAATTCATTGAGTATTGAGAGCTTAGATGGGCTACCATGAGGCAAGAGTGTAACTGAAAAAAACAAAGTAAAAACAAAGTTCTCTTTAGCAAGGAGAAAGTAGACATTGATGCCATTTGTAATTGGCATCCATCTACAGTTTCTAAAGCTGGAAATCAGCAGAGAAAGAGGTAACTGTATTTGTTCAGGACAGGAAACTGGAAGGAAACACTGAAACTTGAAGACAAATGTGAAAAGCCTACTAGTAAAACACACACAAGCAAGATTAGCCAAGGGATCTGAGTTTAGTAGAAAGACCCACAGACGTAGAGAACAACAGTGGAAAAGAGAAGAAAGCACACAGAGAAACTGGTGATGAAGAAAGTATAAGCTAAAATGAACAATGGGACCAGGGATATGGTCCAGTGGTTAAGAACATTCCTTGTTCTTGCAAAGGCCATAGGTTCAGTTCATTCCCACGATGCACAGGGTGGCTTACATCTATCCAGTCCCAGGGGAAGTGATACTATCTTCTGACCTTCACAGGTACTAGACACACATATGATACACATACAAACCATATAGGCACTTCCACAAACACACACTAAGTAAAACCAAGTAATAAACAAATCCTTTCTTTTTTAAGGAAAGCAAAAAAAAAAAAATGGCATAGTGCTATCTTTGAGTGGCATTTAGATGCAAATTTTGGGATAAATGATTCCAGCAGGGATAATGGAAAATGTGGAGATGGAGCTACTGACAGGCTATTGGAGAAGATTGTGAGAATAGAGGTCATCTAAGCTCATGTCCCACACATGACTCTTGAAGATGTTAATCTATTCCAGGACCAAAAAATAAAATGTAGTTGGCAGTTGAGTATAAAGATTGGTCATTTTTTCCCCACATAATACCTTAGCAACTTGAGAAAATGTATTAAGTATTGGAAACTTCCCTCATTGCAAAATGAGTAAAATTGAATGTGACATAGGAGTATTATGGTTAATAAACTCCTTATAATTTATACTTGTACCTTCTAACCTAAAAGAACATACAATTTTCAGCCAATAGATTAATTCATAAATAATAAATAAATATATACAACATATGCCTGGTGAAGTACACAAACTAGTCAAACATAATAACTTATAAGCAGTATTACAATGAATAAACTCTAAGATAATATCGGCAGCCAAAACTTCTGAACTGGAGATGTAAGTTTAGTTTCATGGATGAAAATAAAATCAATAATGCTTCTTATATTGTTAAAGTGATTAGGTATTGGAACTCAAATTTTATGGCTATTCTGTGAAGATATTTCCAAAGAGGAGTATTAACTGAGGTAGGAAGATCTACTATTATTTCTAGTGTCATCCTTTATTGGATAAGAAACCAGAATGAATGAAGAGAGGCAGGCAAGCTGAATCCCTTAATTTGCTACTCTTACTTTGTGGCTGTGAGTACCATTTGATCACCTGCTTCAGGCTATTGTCCTATAGCTAGAGATGTTCTAGATGCTGTGCCTTCCACACCAGAATAGGTTGTTGCACCTTTGATTGTCAATCAAAATAAATACTTCCTTCCTCAAATTGTTTTTGTAAAGTATACTCTTTTAAATCCACAATAAAAATAATACAATAAAATCAGTAAGAAAATATTACAATATGGTAAAATAGTGCTCAATCCTATGATACAGAAAGAAACACTCAGCCTAAAACAGGCTTACTTACTAATAAATATCTTTACCATTCAAATGACTGGAAGAGAGTATACTATCTTATGTTTTCAATAAGACTAGAATATGGCATTATTGATACTGCTAAGATTAAGGGACCTTGAGTTTTCTGGGAGAACTGAAGTGTAAGTCTCTTAAGAAAGTACCTTAGAAAGGTTTTTCTGTAATGGTCTTATCAATATAAAATGTGGGGATTGAGTTTAAAGCTGGACGATCTACCCAGAATTTCTTTAACATAAAGCTTCCCATGTGATTTGATTCCTTTCATAATATCTGGTATATCTGTTTTCAAGGCAGGTTGGTAGTTGTAAGATTTCAAGTCCTTGCTGAATAGCTTGAACTATGTAAAGTATTACACATGACACCTCAGAAAAATTTATCAGGTAATAGATTAATTATAAAAATAATAAATAAATGAACACACATAAGGTATAGCAGGTGAAGTACCCAAACTAGTCAAATATAATAACCTATAAGCATTATTAAAATGCATTACAATTAGTAGAATCTACAATATTATTCACTGTTAGAATTCCAATTCTGGAGATATAATAGAGTGTTACAAATGTTGTAAAAGTCAAAGTGGGATACCATTAGCAAAGAAACTGATGTTAACACAGAGAACACAGCACAGTTTTAAAGAGAAAGTTAGTCATAAGTTCACACAGAATTATCAGGAGTAGATCCCAAAGTGAAGGAGATCTGGGTCACTGTAAGGGCTTTGGATAAAACTGATCCATGACAATGGAACAAGGGCCATTTTCTGTAAGGCTTGCTTGTAGGGTTATCTTGTCACAGGATTAGGTAAACCTTGGTGATAGCCAGACTTTCGTTTGGCACTGTGTGTGGGATATGGAATACATGAGAATCTCTGCATGATTTTAAACTGAGCCTGGTATAAAAAATTGACTACAATTTCATAGCTGTTATATACTTCCTGCCACAAACAAAGCCTAACACATGACAAAAGATTTGACAATATCTATCATTGTAGTCACATAGGTCTTATAGGTGACCCTGGTAGAACAGAAAACATTCTCCCGTGGCTCTTTTACACCATTTTAGGGATTTTTATTCCAAGGAACATGGAGATTTTGTCTCTGAATCTTCTTACCTAACATGTGATATGTGATATGGTGAACACACTTTTCATTATTATGTGAAGGCTATTACACTTGTGCCTGCATTTTACTGATCGGTAATTTCTTGGGATTTTCACTTTCTTCTTTTTATAGAGGATGACACTGTATAGTGTCACCCTAAGTCACAGAAAAATATTTTATTTCCATCAATATATTTGTATATATTAAACTACTTTTGGTTCTTTTAAAAGCCCAGTTATGTTATGTGAATATATTCCTGTTTTAATATTAGGTGTGGGATAGGTGGCTGTTTCACAGCAGTTGATTAGCATGTGCAAAAGCATTGGTGTAATCTTTGCCAGTTACATCTTGTTTAATTGTTGGGACTCTGGAAAGGGTATAAATGGGAGGATCCCGAGAGTGCCTGTGGAGGCTGCTGCTTCCTCTGCTGCTGTCCCAGCTGCTGTTGGTTCCTGTTGTTGCTGTTTCTCAAGTGGTCTTGATCAGTAGACTAGAAGTAGAAATTGGATATGTTGTCAGTGAAGATTCAACTTGCCTCAAGGAACCTAAAGCCCCTAATCAGAGGTCTACACCCTCTTTCCCCTCTAATCTTCTTTCTCTCCTACCTATTGTTGGGTGCTGGAATGGATGATGATATAGTGTTGGAAGGGAAGTAGATACATAGGAACCCAATAAAACAGCCAAACATTTCCACCAATAACTATCAAAGTTTTAACAACTTGACCTAAGACTGTTTGCTAATAATAATAGTAGTGATGAATATATATCTTTAAAAATTAATCTATCACATACATGTAGCAAGTACAGTACTAAATGCTTTCACACATATTTTCCATTTAAAACAATATCAGTAAAAATTGTAACTTGTCTATATCTGTTACTTTTCTCATTGTCGTGACAAAATAAGTGAGGAAGTAGCTTTAAGCAGGAAGGGTTTATTTTTGCTCAAGCGTGGAGGAGTTATAGTCTACTATGATGGGGTAGGTATAGCAGTTGGAGCTTGACACTAGTCATGTTGAATCCACATTCATGTAATAGAGAGTGATGCATACTGGTCAATCATTGAAATTTTAATTATTTTATGTAGTCTGGAAACACAGAACATGGGATGATTCCATGCACATTCAGGGGAAGTCTTCTTGCATCAGTAAACCTTTCAGGAATCACCCAACAGATACAGTCAGATGTATGTTTCTATCTAGACTGTAAATCTAGTCAGCCTGGCAATAAAGACTAACCATCACACTGTCTTCTTAAGTATATAGGTGAAAGCATTGCCTTATATATGACTTGCATCAAATGTAAAATCTTTCAAGTAAAATCCCATAGCTTTGAGGCTTTGGTACTGCTAACTTTGGGTACTTAGCAGTTAGCAAACCTTGTATGCTATTTCCATCAATGTCTTACAGAAATCTTCTTAACTCTGACCTGTCTGCTTTGGTTCAGTAATTTTGATGTCTTCAGTTCCCATGTTTTTCCTATCCTACTTTCTCTGGGTTAGTTACTACTCTTTATTTTGATATTCAGTGTAACTACTCTAACCTTCAAAATAGCATTCTGCTTTCATGTCCCCAAACGGCCTCTCCATTCTATGATACCTGCCTCTTTCTCAGTGTATACCTTGACTGGCTCAGGGGAGGCAGAACAGTCCATCTCTGTTAAAGTCCTACCAGATGACTATGGTCAATCTGTACTTTTAGAAACATTAGAAAGTATAGCTTGTGTGGACTCATTGTGGTGCCTCCTTTTTGGAGAAACCCTTCTATTTAAATATTCAACTCTTCTGGAGGAAGATTTTATTCTGCAGAGAGTATTTTCCCTCTGCTACATTTGTAGAGAAACCTCTTTGCTTTGATGAACACAAATACATGCCCAAGAATCATTTTAATTTTAGCCTTCCCCATTTGTTCTTCATAAATAAATATGTTTTAGTTTAAACCAAATGGACAGAAATAGTAAAACTGGGATGATATCCTCTGTAAATCTATTTCTCAGTAGTCAGGCAAGATTGAATGACTCACTTTACAATACACTCCTAGTGGAAATCATGTGAGGTTTATAAGCTGTTTAAATGGCTATTACATCTAAGCATGGCTGAGGCAATCCATGCCTTATCTATCTTTAGCTGGTGTTTAAGTTGTGGAGATTTAGTAGAGGGAGATACTGGATTCCATTCCAAAACTTGAAAGTCATCTAATGTCAGGAGGTCTGGAAGCAATAAACAGCTTTAAAAATAGAATTACTGATATCATAAATTTCATCTTTTCCTCCTATAATTTATAAAATATTTATTTTAATACATACTTCGTGAGACTAAACTTTCAAGGTAAGACATTGTGCTTCTTTCAATCTCTAGAAGGGCTAGTCAGTTGTAGAAAATAATGTTAAGACAGAAATTTTCTGGCCTTAGGTTGAAGGCAGAATGATTTCTGGGCTGTTTAAACTCATACATCTTTTATTCATAATTTCGTGAACCAGACTAGAGGAATTTTACTTGACTTAGACATGGTTAAGAAAAAAAAAGAAAAGTGACATTTAATTCAAATAATAAATATTACAAACAGGAGAATATTATTTAATATATTTGTGATACATGTACACACACCCTATATTAAATATATTTATGTATCTTCGTGGCTTATGTTATTCCTTCATATGCTTTAAGATTGTTACTCTGTTTCTGTTTGGTCTGGAATTAAGACATAGTTTTTGCCATTAACAAAACTAGAGAATAGGAGAGGTGAGTACTACATATGGTATTTACTATGTCAGCCTGTGGTTTGTGGTTTATGACCATGCTGTTGGCTCCTTTGTGCTGCTGATGCCATGCCTTTTACTACCAGAGGAGGAGGCAGAACAGTCATTTCTGCAGAGAACTGCAAACTGCAATTGTACATTCTTCAGTTTTTGCACACTCATCCTTCATTACCCCATATCTCCTCTGTCTCATTATCCCTCCCCATTCCTATCTTTTTCCCATCTTCCTTTCCTCTTTCCTTCCCTCTCTTTTATTTTTCATTCCCTCTTCCTTTAAACTTCATCACAAGTCCTATTATCCAGTTTCATTTGTTGTAAAAAGGAATAGAATCACAGACTGAAACAAGAAAGTCATCAAATCACAGGCTTGCTTTTCAGAAAAAAATCTCTCTGTTCAGCTCTAGTGAAAATATGTCCATTGCAATTTGAACATAGTTTGTGTGTATTGTAACCCTTAATATTGCCTCTTAAATATTTTCATGTAGTAAATGCTAATTACTAATTATATTTTCAGAAATTATCAAATCCATATTACAGTAAATTAAGATAATTAGGGCAAATGCTAACGAAGTCTTGTACGAGGAACTAACCTATAAAACTTCCTTGCTGAATGTGACTAGAAGTCAATGGCGTGATGGACAGCCACAGGGAAGTAACGAAGAGAAACAAAAGGAAGGATGCTAAAATTAAAAAATAATAAAATAGAGGAAAGCTGGCCAGATGCAAGAGAAAAACAACAAAACATGACTCTTGAAGAGGTGTGATGTTTCATAATATATTCTTCAAACATGTGAGGAGAAGTCACACAATAGGCCAATTATAAAGCCATGGAAGGTTGTTGAAACAAAAATAATGATTTTAATTTCTTTGAAGAAAGAACAGAAAACAGACTCATTTACTAATAGCTGGCTTTCACAAAGGCCTGAGTAGAAAGTCATAATGAGGTTTGAGAGGAAGTCAACAGGAAGTGCGAAAGGCGAGTGTCTTTGAGGATACTATACTATTTGGGGCAGTTCAGAAAGCACAGATCAAGGGAAATTTCATGGACTTCATTGCATTTCCCCACCACTTTCTTACCTTGATGCTTTTTCCACAAATGTGGCTATATTGAGAATGTAGCTGAGATAAATGACATCACAAATCTGGAACTTAATCCTGTAAGTCTGGTGTCCTTTAAGAAAAGTAAATGGCATCAGATTGATATAGGAACTAGTTTATGGTAGGAACTAGGGGAAAGGATTGTGAAAAAGTCATAGTATCGTTCATCTGTGCTACAGTGAGAATGGACTTTAGAGTTTAAAAGACTGTTAGGGTTCAAACAGTAAGACCAGGAACACTAGGGCCAAGAAGAAAAACAAAACAAAAAAAAAATTAAAAAGGAAGCTTGCAGCTAGGTAGGTACAAGATGGAAGTAAAAGAGAGACATTGAATGAATTTTTCTAGAATGATTCAAAGAAACATTTATTCACACCAGAAAAAATAGCTGATGGCAGAACAAAGAAATGAGATTACCAGTATTGCTTAAAAAGCAAATCCACTCCTAGACTTCCTACCTGCAGAACTTTAATGTGATAGTCCTCTATTGTGTAGTCCACACTGATTTGGGAATCTAGTTTTGGCAGTCCAAATTAAGCGAGTCAGGGGCTTAGTTAATATAAAGATGAAAAATATAGATTATTGTGTATATCAGGTAGATATTTACTATATGTAGTTATATGCTGTAATGGAAAGCAGTCAACAACCAGCATTCTTCACTTTATTATCCCCTCAGAAATTATGATCATCTGAGAGATAAATGTATCACATAGATGAAGATTTAAAAAAAATCAACATTGTGACTATGACAATACTTTTGATTTGACATTGAAAGGGCTTGTTAATGTCATTTTCAGTTTAACCATCATAGACACAAGATGATGACTGCATGAGAGAGACAAATTAGACATCATTCACTGGGTTTAAAGTCCATCATAATTCAATATTAGATCTTGATAATTATGTTCATAGCAATTACATTTCCTTGTAAGGTCATATTTTGAGGTTCCAGATAGAAATGAGATATTTTGGGGTATGCAGCCAATTTGTTAACAACTCAGCTAACAGTGCCTTGATATTTCTTATAAAGTCCCCAAGTAAATAATTTAATCCTCCCCCATTGGGTGTTCTCCCTTAAAACTGTAGTCTGATATTTGCACCCAACCAATGAACAGAAGCTGGTGATCACTGTGGTAGAATTAGGGAAAACTGAAAGAAGTTGAAGAGGAGAGAAACCCTATAGGAAGACCAGCAGTCTCAACTAACCTGGACCCTTGAGATTGCTCTGACACTGAGCCACCAAACAGGCAACATACATCAGCTGATATGAGACCCGAACACATATATAGCAGAGGACTGCTGGGTCTTTACTCAGAGAAGATGCACCTAATCCTCAAGAGACTTGAGGCCCCAGGTAGTATGGAGGTTTGGTGGGGTTGGGTGGGGGTGAGAAGGTGAGGACATCCTCTTGGGGACCTGGGGGTGAGTGGGAGAGGAGGTATGGGATGTGGAACAGTCAGAGGGCAGACAGGGAGGTGGATAAAGACTGGATTGTAAAAATAAAATAAAATAAAATTAAAGAATAATTTAAAAAAATACCTGTAGTGTGACTGTTGTATCTGTTCTCCAACAGTGCTGCTTTGTCCGGTCTCAGTGACAAAGGATGTATCTAATCATTCAGAGAAATTACATACCAGGATTCAGGATGGCCAAGGGCCCCCAACCATGTAAAAGGAAAAGGAGAGGGGTGAGAGGTGTCTCTTTGAGGGGGCAGCTTTCGGAATGGGAAAAGGGAAGAAAGAAAGAAAGAAAGAAAGAGAGAGAGAGAGAGAGAGAGAGAGAGAGAGAGAGAGAGAGAGAGAGAAAGGAAGGAAGAAAGAAAGAAAGAAAAAAGGAAAGAAAGAAAAAAAGGAAGGAAGAAAGAAAGGAAGGAATGAAGAAAGGACTAAAGAATAATGATTTAGTCCTCCTCTCAAGGAATAATAAAGAAGGAAGTGGTATGAGAGAAGCTTTTCATGTCACTGAAGTAAGAAATTTCCTAAATAGATAACAAAATGTCAAAATATCTAAAAGGTAACAAAATTTCAATATTATGTTTGTAAAGCATAGTCCACTTAGGTTTCTTTCTACCAACTGTATGAATATTCCCCTCTGAAGGGTCTAGTGATATTCCAAGAAAACTTATCCATTAATGCTGGGGAAGTTTATTTCCCAAGTATGTACTATTACTGTTTGATTTTTCCCTCTGTTTCCCAGATAGTTTTTATATTTTATCTCTACAGAGCTCAGTAAAAAGCATGTAACATATATGAATAATCATGTAGGACTCTGCTGTTCTTTAGGATATTTTTCTTATATGTTTCTGATTCTATTTTTCTTTACTCTCAGTGTAAAGTCTCATTGCATAAAACACCATAAAATATTGTGTTTAATTAAACCAATGATGAAAAGAGTTATAGTAGCAAACAGGAATACAGAGATATTTCAAATTGATACATCAATCATTTTTATCATGCCCTTGAGGAGGATCTAAATTATCACAAATATTATATTTGCAATTTTAAGTCCACTAAAGTCAAAGAACATTAATCTTGTGTGGTTATCTAAATACAATAAAATTACAAAAAAATTTCTAGCCTTAAAATATTAAGTTCAAAAAATGTTTGAATATTTCCTTGTTGGTGTCTAAGTACCATCCATGAATGTATGTTTCTCTAATTCTAAACATTAGCTAGAGATTTGCTCATGCTTAAGTAGCGCATCAAACCCTCTTTCTTACTGGAAAGAATGAAGTTCAATTGATGTTTCTAAGGGTAAATTACTCCCATTGTGGGTATTTTTTGAGACTCCATTAGAGAAAGTCAGAGTGTTTGATAGAACTTATGCCATGCCTTAAGAACAAGCCATAAGCCATTCATAGGACAAAGACTACAAGCCAAGTCAAAAGCTTGATAACACTATAAACAAAGGAACAGAATCAACCCACAAGTAAATTAGATCCATATCACTCTGGCTTAACATTTTTTGAGCAAATGGACCAACATTTAGTACCAACAGAAACCATATAGTACCAACAGAAACCTTTGGGTCTCACTAACAGATCAGTGACTCTTCTTCTAAGTATTTGACCATTAAGTCTGTCAAATTAATGTGTAATAAGAAGAAATGTTACCATGAGGTTAATTATGATATCATTTAAATTATCTACCTTGGAGAAAAAGTCTTCTCTCTCAGTGGGCAGTACTGGAATAAACTTACCATCTTAAAGTGTCCCAAATTTGCCATAAAATACTTGTTTTCAGGTATATTTTCATTTACACTATATGAAGACTCAGTACTTCTTTATCTATGTTTCTATTGTGACCCCAATAATTTAATTTTAAGAATTAATTAAAGAAGACAGATTAACCAACACACAGTTTTGTTTTGTTTCGCATACCACATGTTCACATCTTCTCCTCATGGAGCATTTGCTGTATTCATATATACACCAAGTCATCTCCATCAGCATCTTATTCACCTGACACACAAAAATACATATGCAATGTTTGAATGGGGCTAGATTCAATCTTCAATTGACGGTCTTATTCACGTTCCAAACAAAGTGTCTTATATTCCCTAAGCCTGCAGCTGCAATGTACAAGTTTCTAGGGTGAATCCACAGATGATTACTTCAGTGATTCTATGTTACTGTTTCCAAAATTTTCCTTTCGAATCATCTGAAAAATTACATAATCACTTGGAAGTGTCTGTCAGTCCTTAAGTGGTGATTTCCTAGAGCTGTTATTTTGGCTTGTCTTAAGAGATGGTTCACAATTGTTTCCTGTGTTTTGGTTCCCATAGAGGAGCCATTCCAAATTATTAATGGAGATTTTTGGATCTCATTGTTGATAAATTTCTTTGAGAGCCCAATCTCAATTCTAAGTTTGATAACAGCTAAGCCCACCCCTTCCTAATTTTCTTTTAAGGCACAATTAGCCCTACAGACAACTTGCATGCTGTTGTCTCACTGGAGTCTCCTCAATCTTTCATTTTTCTCAGAGTTTCAGTTACAGATCTCTGCAAACCTAAGACTCTTCTGTGGACAATGCTGACTCTTCCTATATCAGCGTGTCTACCTTTATCTTTATTTCATTCTCCTCCTTTTCCTGGGTTGAGAGTAACTCAAGGTCTAGTTTTCAAACATCATCATTTGCCATTGCTTTTTCTTATTTTTAAACACAGTACTTTCCTGATATGAACTTTTTAATTTATTTTTTTAACAATTGGATTTGAAATGCTTTTTCTGAGCCATTCAAATTATTCAAAGAAGACTTTTAGTTGGGTCCCTTTCTTTTTTTCTTAATCACATCTCTTACCTCTTTTCAGCTCGTAAGTTGACAGCTTTTGTTCTTGGAACTCAGCGCCAACCCAGACAAACATACACATATGCATGGGGACAGGCATAGACAGACAGACACATACATGTGCATATACTGATCAAACAAAATCATATACACACATTCTTTGCTTAAAGGTGATTTTACTTCAGTTCTACCACAGCTTCTTATGGTCATTCAGTCTTGCAATGTAATTGCTTTTGGCCTCCAAGGAAGCTGGAAGTTTCACTTAAGTTAATCTGATGTCAAAATAAATCTCATGATATCTAAATAAAGTTGCTCCTTTATTGCAAAATTGTGAGAATCATGAATTCTGAGCCCAAGTATTTTAATAAAATAAACAAGAAGCTGAATGGTGTTAGGATCATGGCAACGTCTGTAAAGAAGAGTGTGGGGAGATAAATGAAGTATCTTGACTCAACTGACACTTTTCTGTTCACGTCTATGTTTCTTGACAGGCTAATAAGAGGGTGGTACTTTTTATGAGGACACACTGCTTTTAGAGGGAAGCATTAATAAAGAAGGAAGCAACAAAATGTAGGATCAATGTTGTCTATCACCTGTGTTAGTATGAAAACAGGATATTCATGACACACTTCTGAGCCCAGCTTTAAGGCTGGAGTCCAAAGTGTTCATTATGTCATGGTTCTAGACAACTTCACATGTGTCATTAATAAGTTCATTTTTTTACTATGAGGACTGTGTCAAATTCACTAAAGAGTGTACCACTGGGAGTTAAATATGAGCTTAAAACAGCAGGTCCTTTGTTTCTTTGAGTTCCATTTCAACAAATTCAAATTTTAGATAGACAACATTGTGAAAATGCCACATCTGTATTACATATGTAGAAACTTTTGTCATTCTGCCATAAACAAGACACTATTGTACAGTATAACTTATGGCACATGCTGCACATTGTATCTATAACTATAATTCACCTTGGGATGATTTAACTTGTATAGAATAAAGTACATAGATGTACCAAACACTATACCATTTTATATAGAGGATTCCAGTGTCTGTGAATTTGGTTATCTGGGGAACCATCTCACTGCAGATCATGCCTACATGTCATCAAAACTTTATGAACATTACAATTTTGTGTATATTGGGCAGTTAATCCTCAAGAGAAAAGCTAATTTTACATGGAAAAAGAAAATTATCTAGGTGTCAGTTCTGGCTTCAATAAGTAATAAGTTCTGATGATAAAAGTATCCCAAGAAACACACTAGAGAGCATGTGCCTATGAAACTGTAATCCTAATGGTCTGAGAGCATAAAGTCACTGGTACAGAAGTGTATTCAGGATCACATGTCCTTCTTTTGTGCAATACTGATGCAAGTATATATCCTCTAGTAGATCTAGTAGTATGAAAAGCAACACAATACTTGTATTTTAAAACATTTGATGATGTACCACATTTTAATAATCAAATAATCTGTTTATGGCCACCTAGACTGTTTTCTGTTTGGGCTATAACAGAAAGAACCATAGTTAACATAGATTAAACAAAAGTGTTGCTCTAGTAGGATATAGAGTCCATTGCACAAAAGCAATATAGCTAGATCTTGAGGTGGATTTATTTTCAGCTTCACAAGGAACACCCATATTGATTTCTATAGTAGCTGTACAAAATTGTACTCTTACCAGCAATGGCTAATTATCCCCCTGTCCTTGAATTCACAACTGAATGAGCTGTCATTTATTTCATTGATCTTGGATGTTTTGATTGGTATAAGATGAAGTCTAAATGTTTTTATTTGCTTTTCCCTGATGACTAACGATGTTGAGTGCTTCTTTAAGTGTTTTTGTGCCATTTGCATTTCATCTGCCCACCAACAAATGATAATCATCAAATTGTTGTACAACATCACAGTGGAATATTATTGTTATGACAAAGAAAGCATACATTTTTCAGTAAAATGAATCTTTAAAATAAAATCATTCTGAAGGAGGTAATTCAGATAACCATCGAATATGGCATATATTCTTTTATATGTAGATGTTAGCTTAAGTCTTCAAAAAGTATGCTATAGTCCACATAACCACAGAAGTTTCATATATAGTGTAAGACACTACAGGGAAGAATATTCCAAGGAAGAAAAATTATTTAATTATGGAGAAACAGAACAAGAGTAGAACAAGTGAATTAAAAGGAAAGTGAAGAGTGGGAAGGAAGGAAATACAGGAAGGAACAACTAACACTAAGTGCCATTTAAGATACCATACTGCATAAGATTCTTAAAATATATACAAACATAAGAACTGTAAATGTAGTCACCAAATAATGGGAGACATAATGTGCCTACTAGACATGTTTTGCCACCAAGTGTTACTTCCAATTCCAGGAATGGATAAAATCTAATTGAATTGTTGTCGAAGGGATCCTATGAAAACATTACAAATAACTCAGGATATTGTCAAGGATATCATTTGCTCCCCACAGACTTATGGTAAGACCCTATTGCTGAAGACAACATATATCACTGAACACAGAATAGTTAAGCTTATATCTAAAAATAAAACCTGAATCCTTACTGACAAGTGTTCATATAGTGTGGGAAGGTACTCTGCACATTATCAGAGCAGAAAGAACAGAAAGGTAATCACCAAACCAGCTACAAATTCTGCATTCTACAATGGTAAACTGCCTGCATGCCATACTGGTATAGTAGTGGCACAAACAATGTAAGAAAATAAAAGACAATTCCTCTCTGTTAGATTTAAGACACACTCCATGAGATGGAATCCATGTCTGTCACTGCTTCGGTAGCCAAGGAATTAAGCCTAGATAGTCCATGGGTTTAGAGGAAAACCAAACATCTTTATTTTGCTAAAGAACTTAGGAATACAATGTATCCTTAAAACATTCTGCTATAAACATATATTAGTATCTCACTCAGCCATCATCAGAGAAGCTTCCTTTTGTAGTAAATGGAAACTAATACAGAGACACACAACTGGCCATTGTGGAGACAGTGAGTGACTTTGGAACAGTAACTTGTAAATATGATGTCATTATTACAACCCTCCCCTCAGTGCTCAGGGAACTATGCAGAAGGGAAATTAGAAAAATTGTAAAGACAGAGACAGATGCTTGTAGCCAACCATTGGCCTGAGCGTGGGGTCACCAATTGGGTCTCAAATGGAGAAGTTAGAGAAAGAACTGAAGGAGCTGAAGGGGTTTACAGTCTTATAGGAGGAACAACAATATCAACCAACTAGGCCCCCCAAAGTTCCCAGAGACTAAATCACCAACCAAAGATTATATATGGAGGGACTCATGGCTCCAGCTGCATATGTAGCAGAGGATGATGGCCTTGTTGGGCATCAATGGGAGGAGAGGCCCTTGGTCCTGTGAAGGCTCTATGTCCCAATGTAGGGGAATTCGAGGACGGGGAAGCAGGAGTGGGTCGGGTTGGTGGGTATGGGAACACTGTCATAGAAGCAGGGGAGTGGGGATGGGATAGGGGATTTGGGGGTAGGAGAACCAGGAAAGGGGATAACATTTAAAATCTAAAGAAAGAAAATATCCAATTAAAAAAAAGAAAGATTGTAAAGGCCACAAGAGATAGATGACACTATGGAAATGATGTTATTCAGGCACAAAAGAACTGATGGACAAAAAAACTCACAAAGGCTCTGGCTGCACGCACAGCGACTAAAGAGATTCAAGCCACACAGGCCTCAATACTAAGAAGGGAAAATAAACAAGAGCTCCCATTTCTAAGTAAGAATCTATCCCCAATTGTCATCTGCTTGAAAAGAAAAATTCAGTTTTCTTCAATGAAGTCTCAGTGTATATACAATTCACGGTAAGACTCCACACTTATGGGTAGGAACTAGGCCTAGGAGTAGATGGCTACTACAAAGTGAACACAATGGTATTTTTGTAATTTTTTGTTTTATATTACTTCACTTGCTGTTCAAAAAAATAAATAATCTAATGGATCTTTTTCTTGTATATTATGGTTTCAGAATTTGTGTTTTTTATGGTGTATGTGTATGTATATGTGTTTCCTGTGAATTTTTTGCATTTGTTTTTAATTCTGATTTATTTGATTGTTTAATGTGACTTATGTATTATCTAAAAAAGAGATAAAAGCATCATCGAGTAGGATGAACGGGCATTTGGGGAGCATCTGAGAGGCGATAAGGAGAGGGGACCATGATCAGAATATATTGAAAAACTGATCTTTTCTTAAGAGGAAGTGAAGAAGTGGGTCATGGTGAGAGTGTAGGTGATGGGTAGCTAAGATGAGTGGAGAGAAGCCGAACTGTCCGTAGGATAGATTGTGTGAGAGAAGACTATTTTGAATAATTAAAAAAAAAAAAGAACAGTAGGAGGTTTGCTTGAGGTATTTGTTTCTTTGTAACTTTTAAGAAAAAAATATTGAACTTAAGTTAGAGGATAATGGAATGTATAAGGAAAACACCAAAGAGAACTGTAGCTTTTTGTAGTTTGTTTCTTCATTTGAACCATTTTGTTTATTAATGGTATAGACTGGAAGGATCATAAAGCCAAATGTATCATCATTGCTGTTGCTATGAATACCCAAATGGTATCTTTGCTCAATTTTTAAGAAGGTTGTACTAGAACTATAGGCAAAAACTGAGTCAGGTCAAATATTTACATTTGAAAAAATCTCCCTGGTAAGTAGCGACACACCCAGCTGGTTACAATTAGCTCTGCTTGGGTTAACACTTGTTAGAGAGCACACAAACACAGTGAAGCTTCAGGAAACTGTTCATTTTACAAAACAGAATATTAAGTTTGAAAACATGATTGATACATCATAGACAAAAATATAGGATATTGGTCCTGGTTGCTTATCAAGGAGAAATAGAGCCTTTCCAATTTCATCTGCCTTCTAGAAGAAATGCAAGGTAATTTGTGCAGAGCTGAACTTCTAAAATATTGAGATTTAATATTATTGTGAAATGACAATTGATACGACTCCAGATGCTTGATATCACCTCAAAATACACAGCAATTGATGGAATATATTTAAGATATAGTTACAACATGTGTTAATAAACTTCTAATTCCCATCCAAGTGGTCAATGCTACAAGAACCACTGTCTAATAACAGGTAATCCAGATTTGGGACACATGTTCACTAGGGTTGGTCTTTAACTTGAGTTGAAGGACCAACAAATTTTAACTAGGGTACACATGGCAATCCTTCCAGGCTTCCCCTACTTAAAATTTGTTGGTCCTTCAACTCAAGTAAGACTATACAGGCTATCATATCTCTTCAATTTTCAAAAACATGTGTGTGCATACACATGCATGTATATAATATATATTAATAACTTTGTGTGCTTTTAACAATGCATTTCTCTTTTCTATCAACCTAAGAAATATGCTTGTGCTTTACAAATTGTCCAACTTTATTTCTCTGATGCTTTCATAAAACACTGACCAAAAGCAAATTGGAGGAGAGAAAGGTTTATATAAATTATAGATTACCTCCCGTTATCAGGGAAGCAGAAACCAGAAGAGACCATAAGAAACACTTCTGACTGGATTATTCTTTTTGGCTTATTTAGGTGCTTTCCTATGTAGACCAGTCCTAAGTAACCAGAGGTAGTGTTGCCAAAAGATGGCTGGACCCTCCTATATAAGCAAGAAATTAAGAAAATGCCCCACAGGCACGAAAATAGGCCAATCTGATAGAGACAATTCCTAAATTTAGATTCTGTCTTCCAAAGTGTGTTATTAATAACCAAATTTTGCCACCACGCATATTCCCTTTGTGCTCAGGTTGATGTTTGCATTTGCTTCTGCTGGAAATTATCTACTTTCTAAGGCCTCCTGGCTGAAGCAGCATCTTGTGAGCTCTTGCCAGCTACAGTCCATCTGCTTGATGGTCAGTATTCACCCTGCTACACTGTAACTTCCACTTACATTGCCACAAGGACCTGCAGGTAGTTCATTTGTTCCCCAGTAGGAACTCTCGACGAGAGAAAGATTGCAGTGTTTTCAGAAGGCTGGTTAAGCCTCCATAACTCTCAATGCTGTGCTGTTTTGTCAGGTTGTGATTGACGGAATGTTGGTGTGGACCAGCTGCAGGAGATAAGGAAACAGAGTTCTGAGTGGGGAGTCAGGTGCAAGTATACCTCCCAGCTATGTTATAAAGACCAATTTCACAGTTCAGACAAGCACACTTCTCCTCTGCCCAATTCTTCCTACCTGGCATGCTTATAAGTCATTGTTAACATTGCACGCAAGGCATGTGGTCAATCATCATTATTTGTAAGTCAATATGTAGAAGGAAAGTAATGACATAGGCCCTAAGGAACAGGGCTACTCTATCATGTCCTAGATCCTGAAAAGCCATGAGCCAAAGTAAAACTTTCCTCTTTATAAGTTAATTACTTCAGGTATTTTGTTATTGTAATAGAAATCAAAAGAATACAGAATAATAACCTCTGAAGAACATTTTCAGGTGCAATTATACTTCATGGTCTACCTGGACTATTAAATATGTAGTGGGATAGAACAATTCAAAATGCACACAGTAAATGTTTGTTTTTATCTTATTTTAAGGAGTGGGTATGAATCTGGCAAAAAGGCAAATCAAACATTTTAGACAGTTATCTCTGTGAATTTAGTTCATTCTGTGCTTGAATGTGGCTAGTGAAAAGAGCCCCATCTATTGCCTGAAATTGTAACCCATCACCATTGACCTCATGAAGGCTCAATTACTCCTAGAGATCTTTCGTGATTCAAATCTGACCTTTTCAAACCAATATTTTTCACTTCTCCCCTTTTCTTGAACTTCTCCTATATCATTCTGAATTTCAGTCCTCTTCTTTTCCAGTTAGATGAAGACTAAGGAAAGAATTTCGGAGCCCTTCAGGAGAGTATGCCCTGCCCCAGCACCTACACTCATACATCATGTAGATCTTACCATCACAGATGAACACTTGGTGCTTCTCTCTAATGCCATCTTCACTCATGATCTGGAAATCGATCTCAGTCACCACCTCAAGGTCATCACTGCCTCCAAACTTCCTCAATTTATAACTACAACTCCATTTTCGTCTGGTTTTGGGTTATTCTCATTAGCATATAGAACGTTGTTAAAACTGATTTGGTTTTAGCTTTTTATGGACCACATTTGCTCCTCTAGGTGACTCCCCTTTGGGCCATACTGTAATAATGCTGTTGAGATTCCTCCTCATTTACTAGCACTGAATCTTATCTTCCCACTTTCTTAAATCTGCTCTGATCAAGGATTCTCTATGCTCAGAAATGTTTCATAGTTCTCCCTACTGATATCCACACTGTCTAATCTATCCTTCAATACTCAATTCTCATCTTAATTTAAACTATCAGCACCATTTAATATGATTTATCTAAAAAGTCTTGTTGGAATGTGCTCCTTGGTGTTCCTGCAATGCATTTGACAGAATTTCCTCCTATTTTATAATATATATATATATATATATATATATATATATATATATATATATGAAATGTCTTCCACCCAATTTTCTTAATCTTCAGAGGGCTTATTATTTTATCCTTCTAAACTAAATTTTTCTCTTTTTTTTATTATTTCACCCACATTAATGAATAAAGGTGTATTTTCTTTTAGTTTCTTGTTCTCTTTTCTTTTTGTTACTTGTGGCTTCAGATAATTTTCTTTTCACCATGCCAGCCTTTCTGACTGGCTTGGTGGCCATCATGAGCTGGATTTCAGTATGACAATTCATAATTGAAAGCTGGGTTTTGTTGTTATCATTTATTTATTTAGTCAAGCTAGTTTTTTATGTCTATTGAGCTCAACCTATGCTCTACTTTAAGTTACTCTCTGTTCTATAACACAGTAGTTTTTCAGGCTGAGCCTTGACCTAGGTTACCTACATTGTCTGAGATGCTTTGGAATTCATTTCAGGGAGAAGGATGATTATAGCCTTTGACTGTTCCAAGAAACTGCACCATCCTTCAGCAACCAGACACCCAGCAGACACCTATAAATGGCATACTCCTGGAAATAGAAGAACATTTTTTTGTTTATTGGAGTAAATTCAAACTATAGGGATTCATGGGGTCATTAAAATTACAATAGGAAAATTATGGCAAAGAATTTAGCAGACTTGCATATCAAAGAAAAGATGCAGCTCTCTCATTGGATTTCCTGTAGTGGTGGACACTTAATACTGTGATGAAATGGCCCACAAGAACCAATTAACTGATGCCTGGTGTGGTTTTAGGGGGTAGTGTGTGTGCGTATGTATGTGTGTGTGTGTGTGTGTGTATTTGAGTAACTCAAAAACAGTGGACTCCTCCACTATCCTTGAGCTTCTGCTCAGTTGGTCTTTCATTTTTGAAATGATATCTTGGCCATTTCCCTATCTACTTGTTTGCTTATCCAAATCTGGATCTTATTCTACTTTAACAGTTATACAATGTTTAACAGAAATTAAATCACCTTGTTTTTCTGTTCTTGAACTCTCATTCTCCATTTTTATCTTGAAGCATACCTACAGCTTTGTTCCCAAATCTGACCCCTCAGCAGCTTTCTCAAAGCATTGATTTGGTCCACAAACAACACAGACTTTCAGCCCACATTTAAAAAGCATACCTTCTTTAGCTGGTATCCATTCTGTAAACCATATATATGAGTATAGATATTTAGATTTATTTACTGTGTGATATGTAAGCATTATGTGATGAGTTAATATTAATAATGAAGATTGTAATAAGCACACACACACACACACACACACACACACACACACACACACACA
>NW_021604708.1:713828-721832 GCF_004785775.1 Grammomys surdaster | reverse complement strand
ATTAAGGAAATAGAGCTGTAATCTTAGTTTAAAGAATTATAAGGGATTATCTCAGATTTGGGGAGAAAATCATTTCTTTTAAACTTCTTTTTAAGAGAGATTGATCATGGAGACTACAGAATCCACCATTTAAAGAGTCAGTGTTTTTATAAATTTGAGATTGTTTCAAACTCCATCATGCAGAAATGCAATGTTTAACTTAATTGAATGTTTCCAGCTCAAGATGATTTTAATTTTAAATAAAAAAAGGATGTCTACTAGCTTCATCTTAATTTGTGTTTCTTCTATCCTCATTCCCACCTAGTCCTGCCTATATCGTAGGTCAGTCATTTAAGAGAGATAAATATTCAGTGTTTATTCTGAGTCTGGTGAATCTGATTTGAAGATCAAGTTAAATATGGCATTTTCATGCCATAGGGACCTGTAGCATTTGCTCTCTAACCTTTAACACTATTTGTTTCAGCTAATCATAGTGATGTGTGAATGATCAGTCTCTTGCTCACAAAAGTTCTTTTGGTTCCTGATACTGACTCTATTTTTTTTTTTACAAAATATGGCTAGCACAGAACAAGAGATTAAAACTCATAAAACTTGATGAAAAACTAATGGGGCAAGAGGAAAGGGTATCAGCTACGGTGCAGCCAGCACATCATGTTCCGTCTCCAACACTGCGATTATAACCTCCATTATCTGAGGATGATTTGAAGCTCTGTCTTTGCATTTCAAACTGAAGAAACTTGTAGTTCAACTGGAATTTTTCGACAAATTAGCCCCCAAATTAACTTGGCATCAGTTTTAGGTCATCATCAGTAACTATGTCTACCTGACACAACTTTCCTTTGGATTTGTGTTTTCTTTTATTTCGTACCAACTATTATGCATGTATATTTTAGAAAGTGAGCCATGTGACAGTTTTGTGGAAAAGAAAGAAGCTTTGATTATTGCTTCTTGTGATTTTATTTTGCATTTTTTAAAAACATTTCAATTCAAGGGTTGCCCAGATGTCCGATACCTTCTTTTCCTATATACAAAGACCAGAACTCTATTCTAGGAAGATAGGTATTATGGGCTTAATAGAAAATTAACCAACTACCCCACTTTTTGCCTGCCTCAAAGATCCTCCACATAATCTTCTTTATTGAACAGTAATTTATTATCTCTTTTTACCTCCTATGCAGTGGGAATTGAAGTTAATCTGCAGATTGCACAGATTTATATAGAGGGAAATAAATACTCAGACTACCAACCATGTGCACAAAAGAGCATAGAGTCCATGTGTATTAAAGGACATTGCATAGGCATAAACAAGAGGGAAGTGTGAAAAAGATAACAGAAATAGTTTATAGTTTTGAATTTTTCAAAAGAAGCAGTAAACCTTTTAATAACTAATAATGGGAAACTCGACCACAATGCCCCAAAACATTTTGCTAGTAGAAGTCTATCAACGGAGAATAAGAACTTATTTTGGTTACAAAATACTGTTAAAATAAAAGGAAACCTTTAATACGTAATACACTGACTGGCACTGACATTCTTTCTTGTTAACTCTCTTCTGGATGAGGGCAAAAATAAATACCTAGATGACTGATTAATAGACACTGATTTCCTTGATGGATGTTATTCACAGAGTTTATATGGATGCAGACAGAGGTGGTGAGAATGTCCAACTACTTACAGGAAAAGGAAAAAGGAGGATTGCTGCAAACAATAACTCTCCAGTGGAAGTGAAAGCACCAAGCAGACATTCTTATTTATCCACTGCACTCAGAATTTAACTGTGAAAAGATTTG
The DNA here is from genome assembly GCF_004785775.1 of Grammomys surdaster. Classification (NCBI taxonomy): domain Eukaryota; kingdom Metazoa; phylum Chordata; class Mammalia; order Rodentia; family Muridae; genus Grammomys; species Grammomys surdaster. Next base: position 720,042 of record NW_021604708.1, on the reverse strand, counting down.
CAGATATCCAAGTGGCTTAGTGCAACTATAATTTATTGAAGCTAAAACTAAAGAATTAGAAAACTGTCAAAAGGCTTAAAGAAGGAGCTTCCAAAAAAAAAAAAGACTACCTGGAAATAGGGATACTGTTAGTGATAAGCTATTTGGTACCTCATTTGATTTTTTTCCTTTTATGGAAAATAGTACTTAGTATACACGTAACATATCACAATTACAGTTTTCCCTCTCTTTATTACTCCCAGAATAAGATCTCCTGCCTTCCAATCCAGATTTACCCCTTTTTGTCCCTCATTGGAAATTAAACAGGTTTCTAAGGAATAATATTAAAAAAACAACAAATGAAGGAAAAAGGTAAAATATACCAAGAAAAGACAGAAGAAATAGATGTAGGCAAAGAAATGCACTCATTCACACACTTAATAATTTGATAAATGAACAAAAATCAAAGTCATAATGTATATGCAGAGGATCCTTAGGTAAAAATGAGACAAAGTATATACATAATAGTATTATATAATACCATTTATTAGTATATATATATATATATATATATATATATATATATATATATATGATTACTTTTAAAACTAGGGGATTAGAGAGAGCTCTAATGTGACCTAATAAGACAAGAAACTCCCAAAGATGTTTTTGGGTTCATTTTGTGTTGGTCATCTATTGCTGTCTAGACAGCTTTCCACTAAGAATAATTTGTTTACCTAGTGAGACTCTCTTGAAGAAAAATAATTTTCACTTGCAAGTAGTTGGAAATTGCTTCTGAGTTAGGGATGGCATGTATGTCCACTTCTTTCTGCTTTAGGACCACAGCTATTACAGACAGGTATAGGCCAGGTGCACATGTGCTGCTTTTGCCTATGTGAGTTCCTGCATACACACATCTCTTACAGATGAAAGAACAAAACAAAACAAAACAAAACAAAACAACCTAAATTGAAATCTAGGGTTTCTTAGCCAAAAGAAACTGTAAGACTCAGATTTCTTGGTAAGAGAACTGGTTTAATCAGGAAACTTCTTGTCACGATAACATAAAGGATTGAGTTTCGTACTTTCTTGCAGAAAGAACTAGGTGTGATGCTGTGAGCCTGAAAGTCCAGCACAATGGAGACAGAAACATGAAGATCAAGAGTTCATGGACCAGTTTTCACTGTCCATGTGCTGGAGTTCTAGACGAGAGAGACTTTGTCTCAAACAATCAAAAGGAAAAAAAATCGAGCAAAACTAAGGAAAACATCCAGCTTCTACATGTGTGTACATAGGCACACACACACACACACACACACACACACACACACACACCCTTCAGCTTTCCTAAATCACAGATTAAGTAATATAAGAACAAAGGTGAAAATGCCAATGAATGAATATATTTCACTAGTTTAAAATTTGACTTTAAATTTTATTGAGTGTAAAACACAAAATAACAGATGTTTAAAATCAGTGGGTCTAGAGGTCTAAAGCACAATCCAAGGGTCCAAGTTCATCAAATTGCATGCTACTGTGTGATTTTGCTATGTGAGTTTGTTTTTCTCCTCTTGCCAGCCACCCACCCACTAGATGTGGTTATCAGTGAGATGAGGGGGATTATTGATTTGTTTTAATGTTGATAATTTTCTTCCTTCTTTTGATGTGTCAATTTGTATTTCATAACAGGGAATTATGTACTTTAACAATAAAAAATAAACTATAAATTAAAACCAATAAATGACAAATAACACACTCTTTGTGGATAGCTGACAAAATATTCAATAAGTTTAAATAATCAGAGTTCTAAAAGGAGTTGAAATGAAAAGTCAGAGGCATACAAGGCCATGTCTTTTTGTCTGTGTTTGCTTCCAAAAGACCATATTTTGAAATCCATTGATTTATTTTAAGCCTCAGGGGCCTCTAGATTTTCCTTTTCTTGTCTTTTACAACCTTGTATTATAGCGTGTTTTTGAATTTCCAAACAGTATTTAGAGAAATTTTAAAGTATCTAGGATTTGTTAGAATCACAATAAAACTTCTTCTCAGAGTTTTTCACACTGACGAAAGATCTCAAAGTCAGAAATGGCCTATGGGGAAATGTGAAATCCTAGAAATGTCTATGGAATATGGTATGAGTTGAATATCACAGGAGAACATCATAGTAAAGCCCCTGTTACTACATCAGAGAAAGTGAAATGGAAAACATTAGTTAGGTGAAAGGTTTCCAAGTACCACTATTGCCTTGCACCAGAGTATCAGGACGATGATATGCAAATAGGAACTGGGTTTTCAAGACATTTTAGGATATTTTTAACCAGGGACACAAGCTCTTATAATATATTTAGGGAAATCCCAATATTTTAGAGCATTTTATTAACAAAAACCTACCAAATAGATTGAAAACAACAGACACATTTCACAATGAAACTTTTGTGTTCTTAATCCATTAGAAGGAAAATACAGCCCGAAATCCTGATTTGACCCACAAGCAGATGAATTCTTATGAACAGGAAAAGATTGTTTAGGAAAGAACAAGAATCTAAATGACCAAGATCTTCAAAAAGTCTCCTAAATAGCCCGGAGCATACCGTACTATATGAACAAGTACCAACTTGTAATTTAGGACAGTAGTGTAACAGCACCTTCTGTTCCTTTCTGCTCTACCTATTTTCGAAAGTAAGATGCTAAATCTGTTTTTACAAAATTGATAGTGACAACAGTTGAACATTACATAACTCCTAAGTAAATTCTTTTCGTAGTTAGAATTTTACTGCTGTGAACAGACACCATGACCAAAGCAAGTCTTATAAAGGATAACATGTAATTGGAGCTGACTCATAGGATTAGAGGTTCAGTCCATCATCATCAACATGGTACCAAGGCAGCATCTAGGCAGGCATGATGCCAGGCAGAGCTGAGAGTTCTACATCTTCATCTGAAGGCTGCTAATGGAAGATTAACTTCCAGGCTGTTAAGATGAGGGTCTTATAGTCCACATCCTCAGTGACACACTTACTCCAACAAGGCCACACCTACTCCAACAGGACCACACATTCTAATATGCCATTCCCTGAGCTGAGCATATACAAAGTATCACAATTCTGAATGATGATAATACTTGGGTTGTTTTTTACTACTGACTAAGAGACTAGCATTACAAGTAGATTTGAAATTGAAAATACCACTCACCACATTAGAATAGTCATCCAGGTCTCTGGTTCAAATCTAGTTGCCTAGGAAAGAAACATGACATTATAAGCATATAGAAGATATTCGTGAAAGACTATCTCTAAAGGGGGCAACTCAGAGACTTACAGAGGCAAATTTTTATCATATATAATCAACAACCTTAGGCTCTGAGTTTTTGCAAACACAAGGGGAAAATAACAAAAGAGAATGCAAATGTAAAAAGACCAGAGGGTTTACATATAAAAATCAGCATTTCGACACAGCACATAGATGTAGTGTTTATGTGTGTTACAAGAACATACTATTATATTTTAGGGTATTAAATAGTCAAATATATAAAGTATAAATTTCTGGTTTCTTTGGAGATTTAGTTAAGTCAGAATGATGTTTTTCTAGGGCAGACAGGTGAAAGGATGTTTTGCTAAAACAGACAATTGAAAGAGTGTATTGCTGAAGCCGACACAGGTGAATGGATGCACGATGTTTAGAAAGTATAAATATGACAATAGAAGGTGGGACAAGGCTCGTGCTTTGGTTTGCTTTGAACCATTTTGCCAAACTCTGCTGGTGACACTCTGGTACTAGTTGGCCTTGCACCACATTGCTGATCCTTGCTTGCATGACTTAATGGAGAGTCACTTGCCAAAGAACTTCTCATCATATTCTGGTGGCATCTTGTTACTTCTATGTACACAATGTTCATCCAGTGGAGCCTTGTGTTTTACTCTGGATTGGGCTGCCACTGCTTATTCATGTGGACTATCTGCCAAATGGACTGGACTATAGCTGCTGACTCATGTTTAGTGTTTGCTAGTTGACTGAACTGTTGGTATCCTGACAATGAAGATTGGAATCGCCCCAAAGAACTAATTACCCTATTAAAAAATGGGGTATAGAGCTTAACAAAGAATTTTCAACGGAAGAAACTCGAATGGCCGAGAAGCATCTAAAGAAATGTTCAGCATCCTTAGTCGTCAGGGAAATGCAAATCAAAACAACCCTGAGATTCCATCTCACACCAGTCAGAATGGCTAAGATTAAAAACTCAGGTGATAGTAGATGCTGGCGAGGGTGTGGAGAAAGAGGAACACTCCTCCATTGTTGGTGGGACTGCAAGATGGTGCAACCACTTTGGAAATCAGTCTGGCGGTTCCTCAGAAAATTGGACATAGCATTACCCGAGGATCCAGCTATACCACTCCTAGGCATATACCCAGAAGATGCTCGAACATATAACAAGGACATATGCTCAACTATGTTCATAGCAGCCTTATTTATAATAGCCAGGAGCTGGAAAGAACCCAGATGTCCTTCAACTGAGGAATGGATTCAAAAAATGTGGTATATTTACACAATGGAGTATTACTCAGCTATTAAAAACAATTAATTTGAGAGGTTCCTAGGTAAATGGATGGAACTAGAAATTATCATCCTGAGTGAGGTAAGCCAATCACAAAAGAAGACACATGGTATTCACTCACTGATTATTGGATATTAGCCTAGAACCTTGAAATGCCCAAGATGCAACTCACAGGCCACATGAAGCCCATAAAGAAGGAAGACCAAGTGAGGGTGATTCGGTCCTTCTTAGAAGGAGCAACAAAATACTCAAGGGAGCAAATATGGAGACAAAGTGAGGGACAGAAACTGAAGGAGGGGCCGTCTCAAGACCACCCCACCTGAGTATCTATCCCATGTGCAATCACCAAAGGTAGATGCTGATGTGGAAGACAGGAAGTGCATGCTGATAAGAGCCTGATATGGATATCTCCTCAGAGGCCTTCAAGAGTCAGACATATTCAGAGGCAGATGCTCACAACTAGCCATTGAACTGATCATGGGGTTCTCAATAGAGGAGTTAGAGTGAAGACTGAAGGAGCTGAAAGGATTTAGGGCACCATGAGGAGAGCAACAATACCAACTAACCACAGCTCCCAGGGTCTAAACCACCAGCCTGGGAGCACTTAGGGGGGGATCCAGGGCTTCAGCTGAATATGTAAAAGTGGAGGGCCCTGCTGGGCATAGGTGGAAGAAGAGAACCTTGACCTCATGAAGGCTGGATGCCCCAGGGGGTGGGAATTTTGAGGGTGGGGAGGTGGGAGTGGGGGGGGGTAGATAGAGGTTACATCCACAGAGAAGAAGGAGGAGGGGCGAGGGGATTGGGGGTTCCGAGGGGGTGGTGGGGGATGGGGTAAGGGGACAACATAGGAAATGTAAATAAAACATCCAATAATAAAAAAAAAAGAACTATTTCTAAACATAACCACTTCTCTCGTGTCCTAAATAAACTTTCTTTTTCACTATTTCTGGTAAGAGGTTGGCTAGAAGAGAGGCTAAATCATTTAAGAACCCCTATTAAAGACGGTTTTGAAAAATCTAAGCCTACATGTATATGTCAACTGGATTTTCCATTATGTCTTTGTTATTTAAAATGCATTTGGCAATGATCTGCATATTAACCACCCACTGCTGCTCAAGCTTCCCCTTCCACTGACAAGGGAATGAACATTTGTGACAGACACTGTTTTGCCTGTGGGAATAGCTTTAAATAGGTGGTCCAAAGAAATCAATGACATTGTACAGAGAAAACTAAGCAGGACCTTCCTTAAGTCTGAAACCATCTCCACTGGAACAGATGTGAACTGTCAATGAGACTAAATTTACCAGCATGTTTTTCCTTTCTTCTGTAGGGCCAACCCATGAAAAAATTTAACTGTGAGATAATGTCTTATCCCCATGCTTTATTGGATCAATGAGTGACAGTCCTCCTTCTGACTGGAGAGCCTGTATATAGAGACTGTATAAAATACACTCAGCAGCTGAGAGAGCATTTCTCTATAGCCAGAATAGCCAATTGAAAGATACTATTTTTTATAGTGAATTGTCTTTCCTGCTTTGTCTCTTCATTTTTAGAGGATTCAGCATTAGAGAAAAATGTCTTTTTTCGCTCAGCAAGAATACTGCAAAATAGACTTTGTACATAGTTCTTGATCTCTCTCACCTCTCTCTCTTTCTCTCTCTCTCTCTCTCTCTCTCTCTCTCT
>NW_021604708.1:695026-713728 GCF_004785775.1 Grammomys surdaster | reverse complement strand
CTCCCTCCCTCCCTCCCTCCCTCCCTCCCTCTCTGTCTCTCTCTGTCTCTGTCTCTGTTTCTGTCTCTCTCTCTCACGCGCGTGCGCGCGTGCGCTCCAGTTGACAATGCTCTGGGATTCCAGGCTCAGAAACTTCAGCTATCTTTAGGGTTTTTATTTAATTTTAGGTGAATAATGAGATGTATTTGTTTAGATGCTGTGGATTTATTTTGGGAGGTTTGTTGCATTATTTCTGAAGTGGTTTTTAGACATTCTCTATACATTTTTAATGCATGTGCATATATATTTATTAGTGTGAATGTATTTGTCAAGGCATGTGGAGGTGCATATGTATATTGAGGTACATATGTATATGTATGTGTGAATGTCTGCACATGTATGTGTAATTTCTGTACATGTGTATGTGTCATTGTGAAAGCCAGAAGAAAATCTCCAATATCCTCCATCCAGTAACTGCCCTTGTGAGAATGTCTTTCTTGAACTTGGATCTAAGGAATTAGAAGAGCCTGGCTAGACAGTGATCCCAACCATCATTTTGTTTCTATCACCTTTGTACTCTGATGACATGTATGTGACACCAAGTCTCTCATTTTTACTGGGGTTTTGAAGATCAAACTCGTGCTTGTGAGGCAGACTCTGTAGCAACTGAACTATCTCCCTCTGGCCCTATAGATTTTCAAATATGAAGGAGTAATTCAAAGAAATCAGTGTCTCTGTATATGATAACAAGGGCCACCAAACATGTGTAAATCCCCTCCATTAAGTATTGTTTTGTATATACTTCAGAAACCTAGATATGATGATTTGTCTTTGTAAACCGAACATGTGGGAGACTGAAGTAGAAATATATCCTGATAAGCTGAAAGTCATCTTGAAATGTTTGTTAGGGAAGCCTTGTCTTCACACTCAGATATTTTCTCAAAGTACACAAATCTAAATAAATAAAATATCATGGAGACACAGCTCGAAAATGAGAACTATAACAACTAAGCTAAACTTCAGAATTCTTTATCTTTTCCTTGTGTCATATCACAAAAAACAAAATGACAGTTCTGCAGCTACTTCCCTATATCACACTTGTCCAAACTCTAACAGATAGCAAGATAGAAGTTATCTTAGTTAAAAGATATGTATTGGGAGCAGGTGATTAGGGCTTTCAGCCCTCAGAATATCATTTGAGACATTTCAAGTTTTGAAAGTAATATCTTAGCTCCCAGAATACCTAGTATATCCTCTGGTAAAGTATTTGCTTTTAGGAACTAATATGGAATGGAAAAACCTTCTGTTAGTGGCTACTGTGTTATTAGAAAGTAAATACCACTTTAATTCAGATTATCAAACAAGAAAGTAATAATGTAAATACATTATCATAATTAAAAATTATACATTTTCTCTAAATTACTTATTCTTTCATAATTTTATACATATAGATGATGTTTTTTGATCATGAGTCACCTTTCTGATCTCCCAACTACCATGTAACTGTTTTTAATCTTCCCAAGACCTTCTCCTACTTTCATCTTTGTGCACGTGTGTTTCTGTTTGTTTGTTTTGTTTTATACCCCTCTGTATTTAAGTGTGCTTGCCTTGATTATTCTAGTTGAATATATGTATTTGAATCAGGGCTAAGTGCCAGTAAGTCATATGATTTCCCCCCTGTTTCCCAGCAACTATTAACTGGCTATACCTCCTTCGAGAGGTGAGGCATCTATGATAAATGTTGTTAGGGTCTTGGGCAAGTAGCCTTTGTTGGTGAGAATTCACAGATTCAACAGTGATGGCATACATGGGACCAGTGCATTTTAATAACCCTCCCAACCCTTCAACTCTTCCAAGATGTTCTCTGAGTCTTAGAGCAGGTGACACAGATACTCTGTTGAGGACCAAGTGTTCAACAGTTGCTTATTCTTAGCTTATTGACAACTGAGTCTCTGAATTAACTGTTTCTCACTTTAAACATAAGCTTCTGTGACGATGGTTGATAGCAGCATTAGTCTACGGTTAAAAACATAAATGTTTAAAAGCAGTTTAATGTTATGTCTCCTTAGCAAACCAGCAGTAATAGATCTCTCTCCAAATTTAGAATTCTTATAATGTCATTTATACTAATTTAGCAAATTTTCTTTAAGTCATATTCAAAGAATGTCACTGGGAAATAAACCAAAATTAAATTCCAGATTAAAAATTAGGCAACTCTGTCATCATCATCATTCAGTTATAGACATCAAATAAATAAATATGATATCATATCATGATGCTAAGAAAAGTTAGGACTGGAGAGATGGCTCAGTGAATAATGCAAGACATGGTAATGAGTATGTGTAATCTCAGCACTTCTGCAGCAAGAAAGGAGACAAAGACTAGCAGCTCATGGCCCAGCTAATCTGACGTATGCAGAGGTGAACAACAAGATACCCGGCCCCAGTCACATTTCGTTTTGCTATGATTATCTATTCTAATCAGACGCCATTTGGGTAGGAATAGTTTATTTGACTTACACTTTCAGTGTTTACTCCACCTCCTAGGGAAGTCATAGCAGAAATTCAAGCAGGAATTGAAGCAGGAACCAAATGGAACACTGTTTACTTGTGTTTTCCTATTCTCAGATTCAACTATGTTTCTTACACAGTTCAGCCTCACCCTCTGCCTAGGTGTGGGACTGCCTATAGAGGGTTGAGCACTCTTATAACAAACAAGAAAACATTTCAAAGACATACCTGTAGTCCAATCTGATGGAGGCAAATCCTCAATTGAAGTGCTCTCTTTCTGTGTATATCAAGTTGATAGGAAATATTAGCCATTATCCACACTGCGTCAAATAAGGTAGGAGGCAAGCACACACACACAATTTTTAAAAAGACCTCTTGTTTTTCAGTATGTCTGAGTGAATGACTTTAGTTCTATTGTGTTCTTTTAATTGTATTAACTGTTAATATTCTTGAAAGCTAAATTTTAGATTGAAAGATTATATTTTAGGATACTGGAATATCAAGAAAGAAAATCTGATTGGAAAAGGACTTAGAAATGGTTTAATCCAAGCAAAAACTGCTATCAGAGAGGCCCTTTTACATATGCTATTTAAAATGTATAAATTCTGGATGAAAGAGCAAAGATTGATTGCATTTTAAACATTTCTTAGAATTATGAATTTTCAATATAAACTGAGGTGAGGGTTACTTGATATATTTAAAGCACAGCTACTAGGCAAGAGTATTGAACAGTTGCATGCCTCCATACCCTGAACTTTTATCTCATGCTACATATCTGAAGTAGAAACCATGCTAAGTAGTTTTGATGGTCAGGGACTAAACATCAAATCTGTTAATGCCCTGCCTAGGAACAAGTGCCTTGTTTAAGATCAAAACTACTGATTTCACTCTGATCTCCTGTCCACTATTAGCATTTTTGTAATGCCAGACTTAAATTGCCTTTCTTGTGCTTAGAATTTATTTGCCTGGAGCTAATGTGATAGGGAGGAAAACTCAGTGTGATCAAAGGTTTTCATTGATTCACTTTTCAGTGCCCATTTAGAAGTTGCAGAATAAATAATATTTCTTCTGTAGAAGCTAATTTATCAAGTTCAGGTTCTATTCAGTCTCCACCAAGCCAGGATGGTTATATAAATAGTAGCATTGACTGATTTTTAATAATAAACTTGTCATCTTAGAATTTAAAGATTTACAGAAAAATTATGAAGCTACCATAAAGAATTACTGAATGTACAATATGTAGTTTCCTTAGGTATCACTTCCTTCCAAAGAGGCTAGTACTTAAACTTTAAAAAACTAACTATAGAGTAGAAAATGCATTGAGTCAGTCAATTAAAGTAGATGTCATCATTGGTGAATCATGTTGTATTTCATATCAAGGGTATGTATTCTTTGTAAAATGTGACTCAAAGTAGCACACTACTCTATAATCTGTTGTGGTCAGATCTCCCAGCATAGCTGAAGCCATTTTGTTCAATGCCTGCCAGCTATTACATATTGTTGTTCTAATACTCCTGCCAGTGATTGACACAGAAAAGTAACTTGACTCAGAGCAAGGTCATGCTGACATCTGTTATGTTCTGTATGTCCTGAAATTTGATAATCTTAAGGAAATTCACAAAGCTTTACATAGGGCCCATCAAATTAAAGGTCAATATAAACTGTTATGTCTAAAATGGCTTGAGTCAGGGCCGATCACTGGTCAGAACTTTATGTACCTGTGCATGAGCTAAATGTGGTGTGTGTGTGTGTGTGTGTGTGTGTGTGTGTGTGTGTCCATAAAAAAAATAAAAACATGAACAAAGTCAAGGTCATTTTATATAAGCTGTGGGGATTTAAGGTTATTAACCCTCTCAGATATCAACCATCCTAGTGTAGGCCTCTTAATTGTGCAAGGCATTCTGGGATCAATAGTCAGGTAAGAAGATCACTGGGTTTAATATGTGATTTTAAACAATATGAAAATCAGGGAAGAATAAGACATAGAAAAGTCATCCTTGAGGTCAAGGGCACCTGTTAATGACACAAAGATCTATAAAAACTCAAAGAAAATGTTCACTCCAAAATCCAGAAATGAGTACACACAGAACCAAGGATTTGTTTTCATGAGATGCTAAATTACAAAGAAAACTTAGATTAACTAGATGAAATTGCTTTATGGGCTTCTAAACAAGGTCAAGCTTGGTTGTGGGAGAAGTATAGTAAAGTATGTGCCACTTTCTACAGATGCATGCCACAGATAGATGAAGCCCTCAGGATCTTCACCATGGATACTGTTGCTCCCTTACCCTGTCTGCCCTCTGTCCATGACAGTCCTTGCTTAAGCCATGTACCTGTCTCTCTGTAAGGTCCTTTACCTGTTAAGTACAGAAAGCATTTTCTCGCTAAACTTTGTGCTTCGAATATAGGATATTTCACAGGATGTCTATAATAATCACAGGACTAAATGAAATAAACTATGCCTTTATTTAATGATCTATTACTTTGTAATAGATCACTCTGTATTGTTAATAGAGAACAGACAAGTAACATAATGTCAGCTGGAAAGCCCTATTCTAGACAAAGATGGCAGCAGTGGACTAATGGGACCTCACGCTCTGCTTTCATAGAAGAAAACAGCAATTTGTGTGTTGAGTAAATTTCCCCTTGAATGCCTTATTTTACTGCTGAGTGATTGAATTCATTAGCTAATTACCAGGGGCACTCACTATCCTGTATCTTTCTTTGGTATACTGTCTAGAATTTTGATCAGATATGAATTGTAGTTATTTTCCTAAGATAAACCAAGAGCTGCTTTCTGGTTTCCATTTCAAACTGCCTTTGTGCTAGAACTTTATCCCCAGCCCAAATGAAAGGCTTCCCTGAGTATAAGGGAAGAGGTTTTTTTTTTTTGCAATTAGGACAATTGACAGAAAAAAAATTCTTTGTAAAGATTTTGAAGAAAAAAATGAAAACTTACTGGACTAATCTGGGGCTCAAGTTGAAAATGTATGCATCTTTTTGTTTCAGTTGGAAGTTGCATGAAAAAATGTGGTCTTTATTTGGAAAAGAACTCAATCTGAAGCAGAATGGGAGAGACAAGCTTTATTGACTTCCCATTATGATTGAAATTCTTCACCAAGCTTTAACTTTACTTCCAAAGCTTTGTTTTTTAGTAACTATGACAGTTTGTAAGAAGAAATTAGAAGACAGATGGGAAGACATGATGTCCAGTAACTGGTGCCATGCATCTCCTGCCTGATGCTTTTAATTAGTCTGTTTTAAGCACCTGAAGTGTCAAACTAGGGAACTTTCTGTTTGCTTAATAGCTTTGTCCCATTTTTTGTAACAACATATAGCACATAGATTAATTAGGTGTTTGCTTTCTCATTTATTAATAGCTTCAACTATCTTGGGCAGAGGGTCCATAAGCTAAAAAGTTGTAAAAATATTTTAATGAGAAGGCACTGGAAGATCACACTTTACAAATTAAAGAAGTATTGGTTGTTAGATTGGGTAGAGTACACATGCTAGTTTTATCTTCAGAATTAGGAATGTGTATTCATCTATCTATCCATCTACCTAGCATCTACCTACTATCCATCATTCTATCTATACATATATATGTGTATGTATATAGATTGATATATAGATGATAGATAAATAGATGAAAATTTGATGATTGATAAAACATAGATATATAGATAACAGGCTAGGAATAGATGACAGAAAAAAGACAGACAGATGATAGATGATAGACAAGTAGATGAGAAAGATTATATATATGCATATATATGCATATATATATATATATATATATATATACATATGAATTTTAAAACATCCTAGGTAAGTTTGTGTGTCGGTTAGTATATCAAAGGACAATATATATGGCAACCAAAATGCATAATGTTTAGAAAGCATATCAAGATTACAGAATCCAATGGGTCCAGTCCATAGACTTGAGGAGAACTGACATGAATAGAAAATAATAATGACAAACTACTGATAATCATTAGAAAATATAATGAGGAGAATGACCTTATATGTAGATTCTATCCAAGATAGTAAAGTAGAAAGGGATGGATTTAAATCAGTTCTGCAGGATATTTGTGGGGAAATTAGTTATTATAGGAACTTATTAATAGACTAATTTAAACCCATGTATCATATTCTTCTATGGGAATGACACATACACATATTGAGTAATTCGCTGAAAAGTCAATAAACAGGCTTTATAGAAAACTGTCTAATACAATTAATACTATTTTTAATGTTAAATGTCTTTCAATAGTTTAACAGAAATTAAAATATTTTGGGGAGTTAGCCAAAATAGTTTTATATTTTTAAGTGATGACAAAAGATGGCCAGATATTGAAATATGTGCTAATTCTAGAAAACTAATTAGAACAGGAAAAATGTCCAAGTTAACAAGAAAAGGTTGACCCAAATGTAAATACCTGCATCTGAAATAATGAGAGCCATAATAAAATAGTGACATTTAAGTCAAGGGGAAGAGAAAAGTTACTTAGTTAAGAGAATGGGGCAGTTGTTTTAATATTGAAGCAGGATGATGCAGAGTTAGAAATGGGACGAGGGAATAATCCATGTGTGTTATCAGCTCAAAATAAAAAATTCCACAAATCAAAATAATAAGAGCAAGAACATCACAAACTAAATTCATTCACACTTAAAGTGAATACAACTTAATGAATTTCTGTACTGTTGGAATTTGGAAAGGATGCTTTGGAGCTTCTCATTAATTTTATGTTCCTCTATTAAATATGATGTGTGTATTTATCCACAATGAAAACTAAAATATCCATGACAGAATTAGAATAGAGATTTTTGTCTTCCCAAAGTTGTGTGGTGCTTTAATTCATTTGGAAGTATTTTTATCATGAAGTTTATATAGATACTTTAATAAGAATAAATGTACTGTATTAGTCAGGTTTCTCTAGATGAATAGAAATGATAGAATTTATATGAACATAATACAGTTCCTGTCCTTGGTGCTCAGGAAACATGGAATTCACAACCAAGGAACCCAAGTAGATAATGCATACATGAAAACAAGTGGACAATTTCAGTAATATTTAAACAAATGAAAATTAAGTAAAATGTTCAGCTTGTGTTACCAACAAGAGATATAAAAGGAGCAAAATTATGCTTGTTCAATAATTACCAAAAATGCTGATAATGTAACTCAGTAATAAAGCCTGGGTTTAGCACAAGACCTGGTGATTAGCTCCTAGGAACCATTAAAAGCTCTCTAGGGTCAACAAATTGTGATGTAAGTAATTATAAGAATGTAATTGACACCATTTGGGAACATATATGTACACACAGTCTAAAATATTCAGACAAATTGGTCAAAAAATTTTTCACTGGGAAAAGTTACATTTTACCAGATGTTGTTCTTAGTCTCCTGGTTTTGGTATCAGTAATGCTTTTACTATTTGATTGGGATCCATTTTGTCCAAACTAGCAGTAATCTCCTGCAATTATGGTCATTTTCCTTACTCTTTGAACCCACCTCTTGTCTTATGTAGTTATCATATTCAATGAAAAGAAACCATATGGAAAAGAGATTTATAATCTTAGAATAAACTGATGTTTTCATATTTTAACATAAAAATATCTCAATGTAAAAAGGATAGATGACATTGTAATTGCTATACCTAATTAGAAGAGACCTAGCTGATGTGAAATGTCAGTCATCCCAGGGCCCTTTAATGCCAAATGCAAATGATGATTTGTTATAGTTCTTGAAGAAAAAATAATGAAAGAAATTGTAATCTTCAAATGCAAACTTAATGTAGAGACAAGAACATAAGAATGGTATTTGCCAGCCAATATCCATAATTTAAATGTATGCATTACATGAATTCATCCTCCATGACATACTGATTTTCAATTAATATAAATAGAAAATTTCCTATAAAATTCAATGGACAGACTATTTGATTATAATAACCCTATGATACTAAATTTAAAATTACAGTCTTTTTACAAATTTAATCTGGAAAATATAGTTAGAATCTTACATTAGATTTTATAAGTTAACACTGGATGATTATTCTATGACTCATTCTCTAGATTACCAAAAAGTTTTAAGAATAAGTTTCTTGTTTTTTAATACTTTATTTATTTTTTTCAAATTGTAATTTTTACTCATTCACATAGGGGTTATAAACACAAAAAGGCAGGATGTGGGGAAGGGGATGACACTGGAGCGTGAGTGTTCAGAGGGAATACAGATATCTTGCAGAACAGGATATCAGCTGGGTGAAGGTTGAGGGGACAGGTGGCTATGACTCTGCCTATGAAGAATAAGTTTCTAAATTTGTTGTATTTCAAAGATTTTGCATTGTTCAGACTGTATTCAGAATTTTTTCTCCTTATAGCAGTTGAACCTTCAAATGTGTAGTTTGTAGCTTTATGTATGTGTAACTATGTATACATATATATATATATATATATATATATATATATATGTGTGTGTGTGTGTATACATATACAGATATATATATACATACATAAATATATGTGTATATATATATATATATATATATATAGTCATCAACTATACTGAGATAGTTTACAAGCAAATCATTTCATTTACATGTTCAACTGGTGTGAAGCCATATATGTCCATAGACATGACAGTATGGTTCTATACAATTATTGTATATAAAATGCAACACATGAGAGTTTTTAAATTTAAGTATATAGTTCGGTGACTAGCAGCTCTTGTAATCAGCACTTGCTTGCAAATGTGAAGAGTTGGTAACCTGAAAGAATCCTCCTTGCTATCCTTTAGTGGTCGAATTTTCTGCTTTGATCTAATGACTTAGGTTGACCAATCTATCAAATAGTAGTTCATCTTTTGTCATTTTAATAGCTGTGGGCACTGTTCCCAGTATTAAAAAGTAGAATTTACAAATTCCTTTCCTCCAGTTTTGAAAACTGTTCCATCAACAAGAGAAAAAGATGTCAGCCTTTAAAATTTATTATGATTGCCTCACAAAAGTGCACAGCATCCAGCGGCTAAGCAATTCTGTTGCTGAACATAAAAAGCAAATACTTCTGGAACACAATCCTATACTTGAAAACATATGGTGCACAATCCAGAGAGTTTCGTTTTAGAAAACACATTGGCAGATAAAAAGATAAATAACCAGACGTTGAACTCTAGTCAGCATTTTATATCCCTGGGCTTCAAAGAACTTTACAATATGAGAAAAATACAAATTAACGGCAAAGAAAAAAATGAAGATGTGTGTTCTGAAAATCATCAGGCATGTTAGAAATGAAAATCACAGGTTCTGTTCAAACCATCTACTCAGATTTATTTTTATGATTTTCTGAATTAACTAGTCTTTCAGTATCTTCTTCTTTGCTTGTTGTTTTCTGGACAGAAGTGAATAAGGGACTGTTGTCATTATCACATCACCATCCTCCTCCTCCTCCTTCTCCTCATTGTCACCTCCACCAACATTATTCGTATTACTGAGGTCTGCACTAAGGACCTCGGATCTTTCAGGCTAGTACTCTACCACTGATTTGCATCCATATCACAAGAAGTGGGTGAGAAATTCAAGTGAATTTCTCTTCATGTTTCCTAAGTTTACGTTGGTGGGTGATGTAATACTGATAGCCCTACACAGACATGCTTCTGCAGCTGTCTGTTTCCTTTCAGTGCATTAGCAATGTGAAGTCATTAAGCATCTTTTTAAAAACCAGGTGGTTTCTTCTATTTGCATGCACTGTCTTACACTAAACAGTTTTCATTAGGATTCATAAAGGGATAAATGAAATCTTACTGAAGACATGGATGCTCTGGGCATTAGTTGAGATCACAGTGAGCAATATAGAATGTAAAAATATCTGTTTCTGTTGTAATAGTCTATCTTCCCTTGGTGTCCTGCTCTTGAACTCTAAATCCATATGAAGCTAATTTCAAACACATCACTGAAGGGTCCTTCATATCATATTTCTAAGGGTCCTTCTGCAAGTTATAGAAATTTCTAGCTAGTGATACACATGGCCAAAACCTTCAAATTTTATAAAGAATACTGAAAACACACACCTGGCCTGAATACTCAATTGTTTCTAGTTGTAAAGGCATCTTTATGTTCACCGGTATCTAGCTGAGAGACATCCCAGACATGGATAGATACATGCATACACAAAAGATTCTTCATATGTGTTCAGACAATTTTTTAAAAGTTTTACCATCACTGATTTGCTGTTATTCCATGAGGTTGTCTTCACCTCCTAAATAGTAATAATGCTGTATTTTTTTTATTTTTAAGAGGTCAATCTTATTTTCAATTATGTGTATGTGTTTCTATATGTGTATGAAGGAAGTTTGTGCACATGAGTACAGGTTACCATTTAAAACAGAGAAGAGCTTTAGATCCCCTTGTGCTGAAGTTTGGGTGTGGGAAATTGAATACCGGTCTTCTGGAATAGCAGTTCTTGTTGCTAACTGATGAGCCATCTCACTAGATCTGTTATGTTTGGTATTGCATAGAGAAGCAGCCTTAAAGGTATGTGGCACACACTATTCTAGTTCTCTATTTAATTAACTAAATGCTCAGCAGTTCTAAGACATATGCTTTGAAATAGTATTATCATTACTCTTAACATTAGTATCAATATTATTCATTATTGCTTTGCAGCATTTGTTTCAGGAAGTTAATCTCACTTCACATCACAGCTTGGACCCTTTGAAATTATTAACTTAGCAGAGATGGAATGAGAGAAGTAATTCAGGAAACATCTGGCATATTGTGGAACAATAATGAACATTATCTTCCACACAGAATTTATGTTCATTGCTTTATCTTCCCTAGGAAACTTTAATCTCTCCTATTTAATGTATGTATTCATTCCCTGGCTTACTCAGAGCTATAAATTAGGGTCTATTTTAAATTCCCTCTTGTTTCTGTTACCTTTATTTTGGAAGCATGAAGCTGCCAGTTTAGTAGGATTGTGCTCTGCATAAATACATTCAAAACCCAAAGCAAATGAATGATCATTCTCAATTGTTTCCTATTCATTTCTGAATATAATAATTTTATTTTTCTGATTCTGCTCAGTTCTCATGATTAAGTAATTAATTATATTATCTAATGCAATTTGTGTTTCATAGACATTTTCTCGCATAAGTAATGACATTCAGGGTTCACTGGGATTTGACACAGTCATCAAGAATGGCATGCAAGTTTCATGAAATTTAATAAATCTGAGTATTTAAAGGGCCATGGAAGCATGTTAATGTGAGTGTGGGTGCTCACCACCATTCCAGCAAGAATTTTAATGCAGATCATTCAAATGCACCAGGTGACTTTGAAGACTTCGCAGATCATTTGCCGTTCTTTTGCATTATCCCCACTATGGTCTTATTCCCTATCCTACAATATCATTTAGTTCTTAACTTCAAGTATGATATGATACCTATAGATCCCCTGTCTATGGTATATATGTCATCTCACTCTTGGGTTCCATACTTTCAGATTAGATAAAGAGGATCCTTGATGACCGAGAATAATTTCTAAAGTGAACGAATAGCCTATGTCTTTCTGGTAGCTGCTCACTGCTGAAAGCCTACTTCTACAATTCTTGACTTTGTTGTTCAAAAATGAGACTAATTACAGGCAGTTCTTTAAATAACAAAGAAAATTATACATATATTTGAGAGCCTGAACTAAATATCTAGCATACATAGTAACCTTAGTAAATAAATTGTTTTCATAAAAACTTGTCTAGAGGTTGTCTGAACATAACTCAGTCAGTAAGTTATGTATACATGAATAATTTTAAATCCATGGTACCCATATAAAACATGTATTTCATGGTTCTTGTCTGTAGCTATAGTGCTGGGAATGTGGAGACAGGTGGATATCAGGTGATTATTGGCCAAACAGCCTAGCCATATCAATGAGCTTCCGGTTTAGTGAGAAGACTTAACTCCAAATAAAAGTGGAAAACAACCAATGAAGCTTCTCAATGTTGACCTGTGTTATTACAAGCATATATGCATACACTCACACCCAAAACCAAGCAAACACTACTGCATCCCCCCCATATATATCAAAACCCATATGTGCATACACCACACACATACACACAAACATACCCATATACATACACACATGCATGTAAAGTTTCTAAAACTTTACTTGTGTGGACATACACCACACCTAAATGCTGAAATCCCAGATACAGAGACTCAGTCTGAGTTTAAAGTGTTAAGTGGCAATTTGTACAGCAGTAACACTGTAGGAAGGCAGTGCAGAATGGGGCAGTGGAGAGTTAGGAGCAAATGAAGAGTGCTATAACAGCAAAGGAGTGGGGAGGTACACAGTATAAGAATTGTGTTTCTTAGTATTGAAAAGAACATTTCTATTTGTTTGATTGTTTTTAATAGAATGAGTCTTTGGGAGAAAGGACATATCTGAATAACTGAAAACTATAAGAACAATATCAACAAATAGGCATTTTGAATTAGGATAAATGAAATTTGGAATATTTTGAAATTATTTGTGACTGTGCCCTCTGGATTGAAAAGCTTTATAAGCTTTAATTGGGTGTCACTCTTGTTATTATGGGTATTTCCAAACAGCTTTCCAGCATTATTATCTGGGCAGTGAGTGCATACACTGATCAAACTCCATGTGCCCCATACTGAATTCATTACTTTCCCATGCAAACTTTTCTTTCTCCCACATACATAGTACAGGGAACAGAGGGCCATCCAAGACAATTTTTGTTTAGACAACATAGCACTGATATCCCAAGGTGGCTAACACTGAACATGTGAGGGTGGCTATGAGCCAGGACCAAGTGCCTTATACTAGATATATATAAGGAATTCAAAATTAAATGGTGATCTAATATATTATAATATAATTTCTGGAAGAATTCCACTTTTTGTGGATTCTGTATAAATATGGCTATGAGGTCAAAGGGCTGAGGCTGGGTCTTTATCAGCCTGAAACCCTATGTCTATCTATAAGTTCTTTTTGATAGTGATGTTTATCACAACATCAGAGAACAAACTAAAACAGTACTTTATTTATCTGCTTATTTAGGTATAATCTCTAAGCTATCTCTAAGCCCATCTTTCTTCTTATGTAATACAGGTTTATATTCAATACTTCTTGTTATCTGAGAGATATGCTTTAAATTCAACTCATTCTCTTGATTCTCTTTCCTGCTTTCATCACAGATGGATTGTGTTTTTGCTCTCAGGACAATCAGTGTTGAAGTACCTGGCCAGTGAGATACTACTGTATACCTTGATTTCTGGATTTATCAGGCTGTTTTCTCATGATCTCAGCTTATTCTTCTATGCTTTCTATCCCACATAAGCTAGTAATTATATTTTAGAAGCAGAAATGAATGACATCATATAACTCACATTTCCTGATAACAGAAGATCCATGATTTTTACTGTAAATTAAATTATATTTGAGCCTCAGATTTGGGTAATGGCATATGGCAAACACATTTATACCAAATATTACACTAGGACCTGCAAATACTAAGTTTAAAATAATATATTTTCTTTCATATTAAGATGAATTTTTTTCTGCAAAAGAGTGGGTTTTTTTAGCTCATCACCAGAGGTCTTTATTTATTTTTTCAATCAGACTGCATGGAAAAAGTAAGATAATGCTTACTTTTTAATTTTTTAGTTACTAATCCTAAAAGTTGGAAGGTAGTTTAATATTCTTAAAATATCTTGTGCATAATTATTTGGTTTTTCTCTTAACTATCATTTTTCCCCTCATGATTTTGAGTTTTTATACCCCAAATCCTTAAATTATCCTCTCTGTTTTGATTTCCTGAGTTCTTTGTTTTCTTTGAGATGATCTTCTGTTTGATTTTACATTCCTCCTTTCTGCATGCATTTTTGTTTTGTGCTAATTTATATTTTAAATGACTGTACCAGGCTGCCCTGTTCCTAACTGAACTCCTGACAATGTGACGTCAACAGTTCACCAACAGTGGTAAATTTCTCATCATCTCCTTCTCAAATCTCTTTTCCTTAGTGAAGAGAGTTATGAAATTGTTGAATGGTGGCTTGTTCCTTTCAGAATATCCACCTGCGGGATGCAGAATGCTCAGTGCTATGAGGAGAACAGGGAATAGTGAAAAGCCAAATGAAGATTACCTAAGTTGACCGTTGACAGCTGGATGTGTAAGTGAAGGCCGTAGTAGCTGTTTTAGTCTTCTGGAACATATATGGAATTTAAAAATATTAGAAGTGGAAATTAATACGGAGGTGACCAAAAATTGGAAAAAGAAAGAGGGGAATTTCAATAAAAGAATACTTAATTTCAGTAAATTAAGAGAAGATACAGAAATTTATTTTCTGGAAAGATGTCGGTAGATGATTGACAACATATGCTAATTTTAAATGTAAACAAATAAAGGTCATATATTTTCATTCTAAAAGTTGGAATGGACAATATTTGTGTATCAGTTAAATTTAACAATTCCCCAATCTATGTAAAAGCTAAAATAGAAAAAAGAAACACAAGAAAGTTATCTGTCAATTTACTGAATGAATGAATGAGTATGAAATCAGAAATCAATTAATCAATTATTCAATCAACCAATCAATAGACAGATCTAGGACTGCCTGCTGACCCATAGCCTAAATGAGATCCATGAACAGAAGGAATGTTATTCTTGTTTTAAGATCCTAATTTGGGAAATGTGTAGTGATGGGTAGGAGGTGGTTTCATTTTAATTTTGGATTTACACAGAAGTGAGTAGAGTGAGACTCCATATGTCCCTGATACAGATGTCACAACCATTTGTATATTTTCTTGTTTGCACCCCCATTTCTCTCTGAAATGTTATTTTCCTGGACCATTTGAATAACAATTTGGGATATTTTGTCACTTTATGCATAAGTAAGCTATTTTATACTTTCAAATATAATTATATTCATAACATTTTATTTTAATTATTAAAGGCAATAAATTATTAATAACAAATTCTTAGTGAAATATGGTTATCTAGTTCACAGTGAAAATTCAAGCTCTCATTGTTCTGTCAGTAATGCCCTTCTTATTGGTTTTTCAGTGTAGAATCCAGTCTGGATTGTATTAAATTAAGGTTTTATGTAGTTTAATCTCTTTAAATTTCAGTTTCTTAAGCTTTCTTTGTCTTTTCTTTGACCTTGATATCTGTGAAGAATATAACTCACCTAGAATGTTTTCCAAATTGTATGTATCTGATATTTCATCATAGTAAGTTGTTATCATGTACGTCAGTGAAGTGAGCTCATCATGAAACAAGAAATTTCAGTTTTCTTCCATGGTGGCTTTAGATGTTCAACATAATAATTGGTGCAATTACAAAGGCACTTTTTTTCTGTTCATAATTTGTGCATAATTTGGGAGTGACACTTTGAGATTTAGCAATATTTTTTGAGACAAGATCTTGCTATAGAGCTCTGGTTGGCCCAGAACTTGCTATGACAACCAGGCTAGTTGTGACCTCACAGAGATCTGTCTGCTCCTGCTTCCTGATTGCTGACATTAAAAACATATAACAAAATGCCTGACTTATGCAGATAATTCATTCCTCATCAATTCTTTACCCAGCAATTTTGAAATATATTAAATTTCCAAAGCAAGTTTTCTTTCTGCAATTTTTATTCTACTTCAAGTAAGAGATCTCCATTTGCTCCCATTTCCCCCATGATTTCTGTTACTGAGGACTGCTGAATTTTATTTCTGTTTTGTGAATAATAATCAATTATTACTATAATTATTTCTATGGTGAAACACTTCTAACATTTGCCAGTGGGAAACATGTTTCAATTCTCTATGGTACAGTAATGTATTGTAAGCCCTTTTATTTCCTAGTAGTTAAAAATGGTGAAATGGCCTCTCTTATGACTAGAGATGTTCTCTGCTGCTTACTTATTACTGTTTGTCATCATCTCAGTGAACAGGGCTAAAATGTGAAGTGGATTTAACCAAAGAAAGCAACACTGTCGAACTGATATGTTTTCAATGTTATAACTCACATAGTCATAGAAGATGCTCAGAGAATTTATACACATCTGTGGCTTTATCTTTACTAGATTGGGGACGTAGGCCATAAACAAGACCAGCAATCAGAAACTGAAGATGAGTATGAAGTAAAGGAAAACAAAGTAGACCAGAGCACAGCGGAGATAAACTTGGCCTAACATCTGTGTTTTACTGTCAATATATTGACACCAGAAATTCTGGTCCTGCGTCTGTTTCTGTTCTGGGATCCAGAGGAACTAATTGCTGCCTCCCTCCACTCCACCCCCATTCTCTCACTAAATCAGCAACAACATATATAAGGCCTAACCCCTCCTTCCCTAACATGGGCATCTGGATAATAATGCTCAGGAGCTTTGTGTGAATAAATTTCCAATACAGCTAAACTGACAGCATCAATGTATAGATACAGGGGCAATCTTTTTTTTTTTTTTTTTTTTTGTTTTTTTGAGACAGGGTTTCTCTGTGTAGCCCTGGCTGTCCTGGAACTCACTCTGTAGACCAGGCTAGCCTCGAACTCTCGAACTCAGAAATCCGCCTGCCTCTGCCTCCCAAATGCTGGGATTAAAGGCATGCGCCACCACCGCCCGGCTCAGGGGCAATCTTAACTCCAAGATATTCCGTTTTTTTTGTTGTAGATGCTATTCACTGTATGTAACCTCTTCAGTAACAAATTGCCTTATTTGATAATTAGGCAGCTCAAATAGGTATCTCTAATGACATTCAGTTGTTACTTCTATGACTTCTTGGATATGGAAGTTCTCCAAAGAAGTGTGTGCTAAAAGACTTGCTTCCTAGTATAACACTATTCACAGATGGTAGAAGTTTTCTGCATCATGAAATATCAAAAAATGCAGTTTACGATATCGCTGGCAGGCCCAAGCAGGCTGGCCAGCCAGGCACTGGTGGGCGTGGACGGCCTGTTCTCATCTTGCGGAGAATCTCTGACTCAAAACTCCAAAATCTCTCCACACAATGCGCTAAGTTCCCACTGGCCAATCGCTTCTACGCCAGCCAGCCCCAAGCTTCAAAATTCCCACGCCATTTGGAGTGCACTTCTTGCAAACCCATGCTTTGCTGTCATATCTTTCTCATTTCGACCCAGTTGAGCTGCCACATGAAGGAAAACACCACGGAAACTTAGTTTAGAATCATTGGTAACTCAATCACTGGATGCAACAATCTTAATTTATAAGCCATCCTAAATTAAAACCTCTGGAAGTGGATCCAAGCAGATCCACCCCCTGAAATGGAGTCTCCACTATCTATCTTCCACCTCATCTCCAGTCTTCCACCGCACTCACTTCTCCTCTTCCACTGTCCCTCTGTCCCATCCGAAAGTCTTGCCCACTTGCCCAGTGATTGGTTTCTTTATTCTTTAGAAGAGTCACATGAAGTCCTGAGCCTGTGATTCACTCCTTGTCCTAGGTAGTCCCTCATGGGGAATATGAATTAGCATCAAAATAAAAACAGCACCAGGGCTGTCCACAAGAGTTTTCTATACTCAAGCTGAATGGGAGATCTTTGTGGGAGTCCATTTGGGTGCATTCTTGTAAACTGTCCCAGGACTGTCCTCTTATATTATTTCTCTCTCTTGCTTCCTGACTGTGAAGTCATTTGCTCTTCTCTAGTACACCCTTTCTGAGATGTACTGCTTAAACCAATAAGAACAATCCCTCAAAGGTCAAAATTTTAAAGACTGTGATTGGAGGTCTATCATTTCTCTTTGTAAGTTTCTCTGTTTCACATACTATTATAGTGATGGTATGTTAACACAGTTACCCAAGATGAGTATACAAGCTGGAGACTTTTTGGTGCAGCTGTTCATGAATACATTTGGTCCAAACATTCACTCCTCACCTGTGAGATGAGGGCAGGTGCCTGTGTGTCCTTACTAAATGTCCATGCAATTGGCCCAAAAAAGGCTATGAACACTTAACTGGTACATGGTCTCACTGGATTCAAGATGTTGTTACCAATTCACACTAGCCAGCAAGAACTGAAATCTTTCTTTCTCTACTTCCAGAGTGTAGTTACCTGGGTTTATGGCTGAGCGTTTCCATGGAAAAGGCCGGAATGAGGGCTCCAAGTGTTAATCCGCAGCTGTGGAGCTCCCTAATAGCTGACACCCCCAGTCTGGCATCCTATTGTTTCTACACATTCTTTCAGCC
>NW_021604708.1:671350-694626 GCF_004785775.1 Grammomys surdaster | reverse complement strand
TGGGGGTTCCTGGGTGGGTGGGGGATGGGGTAAGGGGACAACATATGAAATGTAAATAAAACATCCAATAAAAAAAGAAATGTATGAACAAATAAAAATAACAAATTTGACAGTGAAAAAAAAGAATTACTCTGTACAACATTCTTTGTATAGTCCTAGTTAGATTAGCTGTATTCATTTATTCACTCTCATGTTATCTGTTCTTACTATGTACAGTGTGCACCATGACTAAGATTATTAGAGCAGGAGAGTGTCTTTTAATTTTAATATTATTGAAGTATAAATTACCTCTGGGAAAAATACAACATTCAGTGAAGTTTGACTGACTGGTCACACCTCTCTAACATCTGATACAAATATGACGCTTATCCTCAACATCTCCTTGGAGTCCTCACCATTTACCAGTTATTTTTGACTTCAAACTCCTTTCTGACAATGTGTTTGTAAGTATAATTTCTTGAGTTATTATTTTAGAAAAATGTTAACAAAACTAATTCTATTTATGATTTGGTTTTGGGGTATACTAGGGAGGTGAATTATTAGTCAGGCTGAGAAATGATATCAACATTAATAAAGCTTACTCTACCTTTCAAAAATGGAAGGAAATATTGCTATAGCATAAATGAGCTTAAATGGCGGAAAGAAAGTACTGAGAGACTTTGCACTGGAAAGAAGAGAAATTACTAGAATCATGTTGGATAGACATTACAACATCACATACATATCAAGGGTTGATCTCCCCACTTTCATAGGTCATTTTATTTTTTGCACATTGCTTATTTCACATTTTATGTACCTGAATTTAATTCATAAACCATTTGTTGTTTAAAAAATTGTGTTGGAATGAAACATGCTGTGCTTGGTGTATAAGATTGATATGTCATGCCAGAAAAATTAATCAGGAGCCAACGCTTCTTAGAGTAAAGGAAAAACATTCCCTGGTCATCTTCTTCCCAAAGCAGAGTGATGCAAGAGAATAAATAGCAACTAAGATCAAAGGATGTGTGACTCCATCTCAAACCAAATGAATAAGTTATTACAGGTAACTTACTTTACCAATCAATATCTCCCAGACATAGACTCTCAAATTTAAAACATTTTCCAATAAAAAAGTCAGCTCTAGTATGTTATTTTTAAGTTTCGCTGCTATAGTAATGTGCATAAATCATATTTATTTTCAAACCATTATAAGCATGTATATCTGTGTTCCTAAATGTGGTGTGAAAGTTTGAATACCTTCACCTCTTACATGGTTTGTGAATTTTTCAGCACATCACGTGAAATTCTGTGACAAATACTTGCTGACTTCCCATCTTCTTATCTCTAATAATCTCTACTATCTATCCCAATAAAATTTGCCTGCTTCTATATATTTCATGTAAGTCATCTAATTCAAAGTTTGTAATTTGTGGCTGGTCTAAAACATTTAACATGTTGTTTTGAAGGTTCACACATCTTGTCCATAGAGCAAAATGCAATTTCTTTTGATTATGGAATAATTTTTTGTTGATTACATATGTCATGCTTTATTAGTCAATCAATCTAGGGATAGATAGATACTATCTACAGATAAATAGGTTCTTTCTGCCTTTTGTCTAATAAGATTAGTACTCTTGAAAACATTACCATCAAAGCTCTGAATCTCTTGGTCACAAAGAAATAATTTTTGGAGACACTCATCTACAGCAGCTGAAAGCAAAGCCACCCTTTGATGCTAATAGGACTACCACTCACAGGAATCTGCTGAGCTGATTGTAAACAAAGTTGACTGTATCTTTGTCCCTTTGAGGGGTTTTGAAGGCTCCCTGGCACATAGAGATAAAAGATGCTTAAGCTACCTCTATCATCTACCTTCCTTGGTAACAGCATGCCATGTTTCTTGTGTGTGTGTGTGTGTGTGTGTGTGTGGTGTTTGTGTGTTTAATTAGTCTCTTATTGTCCACTCTATAGGGAATATATATCTATGCAATAACCTTTTTTTAGAGAAAGGTAGGAGCTGAAAAGGATGTATCAAAACAGTCACTGGTTGGAAAGATGAAATAAGTATCAATTGTGTTAACATTTTCACATCTGCTGCACTTTTTGTTATTTAGATGTTAAAGCCTTCTTAAAGGTACATGTGTTGAAGGTTTGTTCCTTAAGTTGGTCATTTGGAGTGGTAGTGTTAACTTAAAGAAGTTGAGGGGTATGTGTGTGTGTGTTATCAATATTCTATGAGACTAAATATATTTTGACTTTATCTCCTCTTTGATGTTGTCTCCTGAATTTTGGTCTAATTTCTTCCATTAAAAATATTTTGGCTCAAGGTCCCTACAGCTATTGCTTTTGTCTAGTAAGATCTTCCCTCATTGCTACCCACAATTTATGCTGCAGTATAAATTATATATATGCTGCATTCTTTAAGACCTTGATCAATAACAAAATTTCTATCTTTGTATTTAGCAATACCATTTCAAATTATTAAGGTTGAAGGTCACATGGATTGTTTGGTTTTGACTTGTTAATTCCGTTCTATTTCTGAGGCCTATATAAATACCTAGAACACTGAGTGCATACACATAATCATTTGAGTAAACTTTTATTATGAAATACCAAGAGTTAGTCAATAGACATTTTACATGTGGTAAGTAGGAAAATACTTTACAAGAAGACATAAAAGTCAGACACAATTAATGGTGCATATTTATAATCATACCTTTCAGACAGCTAAAAGAGAAAAGCCTTGATATTGAAAACAAAATGGAAATGGGAAGTAGTTAAACTTGATTTTGATGAACATGATGATGTGTCCGACCAGAATTAATAAAGAAATATGGCATAAGCCTTTAGAAACAGTGATCATGGGAGTGTTCACGGAATATTGTTTATTGCCTTGCTTGTTCTCTGACTATTTATGTTTATTGTGCTGCTTGTTCCTTGACTATTTGTATCTATTGTATTGCTAGTCCCTCAATCTAGAACTACCTTAATAGTTGCATATAATTAAAATGGTATAAAAGCAAAAAGGAGGAGAGGGATGGATAGGGGGTTCTAGAGAGGGGAAATGGGGAGAGGGGATGATGTCTGAAATAATAAATAATAAATAAAATATACAATAAAAAAGGAAAAAACCAAACCAAAACAACAAAACAAACAAAAAGAAATATGGCACATTAAGACTAATAACTGAACTTTTGTTTGTGTCTGAAAGGTGATAGGAATATTTCTAGTTAATCTATGCTATTTTAGAGCTCACTATGTAAAGCTGGCTGAATTCAGTCTCATGACACTTCTGCCCCAGCCTCTCTAGTGTTGGGATTACAAGATATGCCATGATGCTTGACTTAATTGATAAATTACCTAGATGACTGTGTAATGTAGTGGGTTCTTTATTAAGACCACACTAATGCTACATATAGATTCATAGAGGTTGCTATGAGAAGGGTTGAATTTGTTAGACTCATGGTTGAGAATCTGGTAGAGTGGACAGAACCAGAAATGTAACAGGTGAAAGCTAACGTAATATGAAAAGTTGAATTAGAGAACTGATGCCTAAAGTGTTCACAGGGTCAGGATAAATAATACTAGTTCTAACTTAACTTCTGGTTTTTGTTTTTAAACTCTACTGTGTTTATAGTTTAAAAAAAAAGCTAGAGTGACTTGTGAAAACCCTTGCATGTTTCTCTGCCTTGTTATTCTGCACTTCATCAGAGTTCAATATTCCTGCCACTGTTTTATTTATTTATTTATTTATTTATTTGAAGATTGACCAAAGTTGTACTGTCCAACAGTGATTTAAAAGTGCTTGTTCTTACAAACTTGAGGAAGACATTCATTTGATAAAGTGAAAGCTATTTAACTATATATGAATGTTGCTACAACATTCATTTGTATTCTGCATCCTTTTTTTTTTCATTGAAGACTATAAAGAAGGAAATGTAAGAAGATAAACTGATCATAATTTCAAATGATACAACAGAGAATGAGATGTCAGGGGCAGACCTGCTTATACACTGAAGACCTAAAATCAGCCATAAGCCTAAAATCAGCAATAGGCCTGACGTACATGCCTGCTAACACAAAGTCTTTGGTCTCTGTGGAAAAACACTGAAACAGATGGCTGTAAGCTATTGTAAACAGGGAGCTTTTGTGGAAATTTACCAGCCTGAGTAGTCATAGACCTTGTAAATAGGTAGCCTTGGTGGACAGTATCAACTTAGATAAGTACAAGCGAGTCATAGGCAGAGTCATAGTGACCTGTCCCCTGAACCTTCACCCAGCCGATACCCTGTTCTAAAAGATATCTGTACTCACCCTGAACACCTACGCTCCCGTGTCATCCCCTTCCCCACATTCTGCCTTTTTGTGTTTATGACCCCTGTGTGAATAAGTAAAATTACGATTTGATTTTTTAAAACAATGAAAAAAGAAACTCATACCAATGAAAACCTTAAAAAAAAAAGAGGGAAGAGCAGAAAGCTGCAGGAATTGCTTTAAATACATAGCAGCACTCCACAAATAAAAATTGTAGGAGGAGCTAAGGTGGGAGGAGTAAGGAGATGGAGAGGAGGAGTAAGGAGAGGAGGAGGAGAAGGAGAGAAGGAGCTAGGAGAGCGGTGTTCATGTGTCTCCGCCAGTCAAAGGTAGTTGGTATATCTAGGTTGGGTATTGGGTTACACTTCTGATTGTATGGGCATCTTGTTATTGAGCATTACCAAACTTATAAAGCCTTTGATTAACATTTTAAAAAAGTTACTAATTAAAAAAAAAGTAAAAAAAAAAAGGCTAAATATTCCAATGACAGCACTGTGTTTGGTTGATATCCCTATGAGGCCTTTTTTTCTGAAGGGTGACTGGGAAAAAGGGGAGGTGGAGGGGGGTAATTGAGAGGAGTAGAGGGAGAGGAGGCTGTGGGCTGAATTTATTGTGTGAGAGTAGAAAAAATTAGTATCTCAAAAATATTTGTAAACATAAATATAATTTATAAATATATATAAAATTATTTAATAATAATATGAATGATAATTGGTGGTTAATAATATAATCAATATACAACTAGAAATATGTTAAAGTTGCCTAATAGATTATAAACTAAATACATGCAAAAAATACAACAAAGGCTATGTGTACATTTTATTGATAATGGAAATTGTGTTATTTGTTTGTTTGTTTTGAGACAGAGTACTATGAGCACACACTTTGTAGATCAGGCTACTCTATAATTCAGAGCTCTGTCAGTCTCTGCCTCCTAGAGGCTGGGATTAATGGTGTGCTGCTTAAAGATGGAAATTCTGAGTATTCTTTTTTTATTTAATTAATTATATATTTTAACTTCAATGAAGTTATCTTTTCATAACTGAGGGAAAAACAAAAAACAGAAATTCACAACAGAAATGTAATGTTTAACGACAAGGTAGATGTTATTATACTAGCTCTTGAAGGATTGTTATTTGGTAGCACTCAAGCATTGAATAGTGATGAACTTTTGCTGGTGATAGAGAGACCTCGAGTCTTGATGCAATGACAGAAATATCTCATGCTTTATAACTGTGATAAGGACAATTAGATATCAATTTTCCTACATGTTCAAAATGAAGATTCTGTAACTAAATGAATTGATAGAACAGGTTTGTATTGTTAATAGCTTTACTGAGGTGATTCACAAGACATGCAATTTACTCATCCAGAAATCAAAAAAACTGTGGTATATGGATGGCTATCTTTCATTTAAAATGTATAGTGTAACATTATCTGTCATATGCATAGGCCTTTTCAGTCACTACTATAGCGATTTTTAGACCTTTTCCAGGACCTTGGAAGTATACCTCCTGTGGTCTAGGTCTTAGATGCTGAGTCCTTCCAATGGCTCCAGTTCTCACCTTCCACCTTCTTTTTCTGTGTTTATTCTGGCATGTCATGTTAGTATGATGGAATAGTATGATAATTGTGAATGATTTCTTTTTTTTTTATTTTCAAGGCTCATTTCTCTTTTAGCATGTGTGACTACTTCATCCCTTCTCACATTGGAAAAATATTCCGTTGTGCAGATATACTGTACTATATTTAGGTATTTCACTCATCCATCAATGGACACTCTGGCTTTTTCATGTTGAAATGATATAGACAATGTTACCATAAATATTTATGTAAAAGTGTTCATGAAGACATAAGATTTTAGTTCTTTTGAGTAGTTTCCCACAAATAGACTCATGGCAACATCTATTTATTAAAGGATGTGCTAGACAAATTTGCATGGCAGCTGTATCATTTTAAAAAGTGTAAATTTTTCTATATTCTCTCCAACACTAGTTATTATCTAACTTTTGGCAATTCTGAGCTGTGTACACTGATAGGTGCGTATGTGTATGTGTGTGTGTGTGTGTGTGTGTGTGTGTGTGTGTGTGTGTGTTGTTTTTGTTGTAAATTTATGATAGATAATAATGCCAAACAATTTAAATTTTGCTTACTGGTTACTTTTGTATATTTCTTTAAAAACTATTTTCGTTTTCTTTGTCAATTTAAAATGTGGTTGTCTTTTTATTGAACTCTAAGACTTTATTTTAATTTTAGAATGAGTCCCTTAACACAAACAAGTTATACAAGCACTTTCTCCTATTTTCTGAGTTATATTTTTTCTTCCTAGTATTGTATAAATTGCTGATGTTTCTATTTTTCTTACATTTTTACATTTGTCATATAATATTTTAATGTATTTACATGTTAAAATGTAATATTATATTTCTGTGTATATTGGTACCCTAGTTAGCTTTGACTGTCAACTTGACACAGTGTACAGTCACGAGAGAATGGAATCCCAAGTGAGATATTTATCAGACCTGATTTGCTTATGAATATATTTGTGGGAGATTGTCTTAATTATCAGTTGATATAGGAGTTTCTAGGACAATGTGAGCTCCATCATTCCATAGGCAGGTCCAGGAATGTATAGGAAAGCTAGTTAAACATAAATCTGTGTGTTACCAAGACACTAAGCAGCATTTCTCCATGGCTTCTATTCAAGTTCCTGCTTGAGTGTATGCCCTCACTGCCCAAGTAATGGACTATGACCATAACGACAGTTATCCCATAAAATACTTGAAGAAAGAGGACTGCATCATAGAGACAGAGAGGAAAATAGGAAAATTTTGTATGTGTGTGTTTTGCGTGTGTGTGTGTGTGTCTGTATGTGTCTCTCTGTGTGTGTGTTTAATCAAATCTAATCATTTTTTGTCATGCTTTCTATTTGACTGACATATTAAAGAATTTATTGCTAAATGTAAACTTTGGAGATCTATGATGGTTTTCTAAGAGTTGTACTTTCCATTCTTACATTGAGGTTTTTTTATCCATTTTCAGTTAGTTTTTGGACATGGCATGTGTGGTGACTTGAATAAAAACTATTTCTCCATAGGTTAAATTATTTGGCCACCTGATTCCCAGCTGGTGGCACTGTTTGAGGAAGTTAAGGGATATTTAGTATGTGAAGGCTCAGTGGAAATAGGTCACTTTAAGAATTTACAGCTTCATCCTCTTTCCAGTTGTCCCCAGCTTCCTGTCTGTAGCTGAGAGGTTGTAATTGGAGCTCTTGTCTTTCTTCCTGTCTATTATTCTTTCTTAGCATGCCTTCCCTGTCATGTGGATATCTACCCCTCTGGAATTGTAAACCTAAATAAACTCATTCTTCTATAAGTAGTTTTTGTTATAGTCTTTTATTACAACAACAGAAAATTAACTGATTAAGGGTGATATGATAAACTACCAATCTCACTCACTTATATGAGCCATTCAGTTGTTCCAGCATGCTTTCTGTACTGACTTTTGCTCATGCTACTAATTGGTATAAGTGATCTTCCATAAAACCGGCTGTTGATTGGCTTCCATACTCCTGAATCTGCTCCATTTACTTATGGATCTACACATATACAAGCAAACAATATTAATCTTTACTTTGTAGTAAATTTTCCTCCAGGAAACTGGTACTGCAAAGACAGCCCAGAAGTTTATATGCCTACTGTTCTTACAAAGAATCAGCATTTTGTTTCAACCTTCATGTTGGGGGGATCACAAGTACTTTTGACTCCTACATCAATGAATTTGATTCCTTCTTCTAGCTCCTGTAAGCATTTAACTCAGTTTACAAAGCCACATAAAAATGCACACACTCATGGGTGATTTACATTTTAAATCTTTAAAGGTAAATAAAAGCAAAGCCATATGATGTTAATGTGAACTTTTGTTTCATAGGCAAAACATTGGTTTTATATCTGCCTTGCTAAATTTATACATTTGAACTTCGTTTGTTGATTCCTTATGATGTTCTTATGATGTTCTTATAAAAGAGTTCATTATATAATAAAAACTATAGTGCTTTAAATGAGAATGGCCCCCAACTCAAAGCCTCATATATTTGAATGTTTAATCATTAGTTAGTGGAATTGTTTGGGAAGAAATAGGAGGTGTGGCCTTGATGAAGAAAGTATTTCACTGAGAATGTGCTTTGAAGTTTCAAAAGGCCACACCAGGCCCAGTATCTGTTTCCTCTGTTTCTTGTAGGTCAGGATGTAAAACACCCAACTACTGCTCCCGCACCATGACTGTCTGTTTCCAGTCATGATTGTCATCGACTAGCCCTCTGAAACTATAAGAAAGGCCACAATTGAACATTATCTTTTATAATAATTGACCTGTTCCTGATGCCTTTTCACAGCAATCAAATATTGGCTATAATTTAAACGGTTTCATTATATCTTTGCAAGCTGGGTAAATTATTATTTTTTTCATAATTTCCATAAGACCTCAAATACTATAAAATAGAAGTGGTGAAAATGGAAATTTTTATCTTGTTGTAGGTCTTATGAATCCAAATCTTACCATTAACTGCAGTATTAAATGGAGGAAATTTTGTGATTCTTTGCATAGTGTCTTGAAGGAGAACATTGTCTTCCTGAAATGTCTCAGGAAATCATTGAGTATTGATTAGATCAATTTTAAAGATAACATTTATTAGTAGTCATATATACATGTGTGTGTGTTTGTGTGTGTGTGTGTGTGTGTGTGCGTGTCTATGTGAAAATCTGTTACATAAGTGCAGATGTTCGCACAGGAGTGCAGGTGTTTCCAGAGGTCAGAGGAGAGAGTTATATCTCCTGGGGCTATAGTCTGGGGTAGTTATAAGTTGCCTGACATGTGTCTTAGGAAACTAACCCAAATTCTCTGGAAGAGCAGTAAGCACCCAACCACTCACTCATCTTTCTAGCTCTTGAATCCCTTTTCAAGAAACTAAATGAGTAATTTTCAGTTGTTTATCGATGACTTTTATTTATAAACATGTAAAACTGGGAAAAGCACACCAAAACCCCTCATGCCACATCTGTATCTGTCTCACAAATTGAGCTGATCTGTTCATGTATTCATCTATTAGTCAAGGCTGACTTTATCATAACAATAATTATTGAAGTTTATAATACCATAGCTGTTTGATGGTTGCATATTTGTTCTCTAGAATCTGCTTTCTGTGAAGAAACATCTAGTATCACCTATGTCATGTGTTCATATCTCTGTCTCACACACATGAGGAGCTTTACAGCAAAGGCAGCAATAGCTTGTTTCAATACATTCATATGCATTTTCATTTTTTTCTACAACTTGATATTTTAATACTTTGTTTCTGTAATCTGCTTTATTGATTTGTGTAGATCTATTTTTCTCATACACTCGGATGCCTGCCTTCTAATATCTTTTAAAGTCTTTTTGCTGTTGCTTTCCATTATGTTTTAGCTTATTCAAAATCATATAGGCTATTGCTGGGGGTAAACAGCTGGTAACAAACAGAATACAAGAGAGTAACTGTGAAATAGTTTCACTTAGAAATAGCCTGAGAGAGACCAGAGCAGTGGCAATATCCATGAACATATTAACATAGAAGGGGAAAGTTTTCATGGGGTTCCACCAATAGATAAAAAAACATAGGCAACTAATGACTACCAGGAGAGGGAGAATTAGCCTTTCTAGAGATCAGTCCTAATGATTGTCCAGGGCACAGTGGTTAGTCTTGAAAGAATACACAAAACCAATAATGAAATCAAACTCAACAGGTTATATTTATATCCGTTTACACACACACACACACACACACACACCATCAACTTGATAATGCTGTATGGGAGGGTTTCTAGAGAGGTTATTTGGGAGAAAATCAAGGGGCAAAATAACAGGAGGGAAAGTGATATAATTCTATTTCAATTTAAAACTTACTAAAAAACATAGATTGACTAAAGCTACTGATGAACAACTGGATCCTCTCAGATAGGGACCAGAGAAAACATTGTCAGATCCTTCGCAGACATACTTGGGGTCAAAACAAATGTGTGGCACACTCCTGGTATTACAATACTTGAGCTGTGGAGGCAGGATGACCAGAAATTAAAAGTCATCCTCACCTGCATGAGTTTAAGGCTAGCCTGGCCTACAGGGATACACTGTTTCTATTAAAAGTTAAAGAAATGAAGGAAATAAAAGAAGAAATGAAGAAGAGAAAGCAAGAGGAGACAGAAAACAAAAGATAAAAGTCTGAGTGAACACATAACATGGATTACCAGTCAGAGGGATTGATTGCATAGGTGCTTTAAATCTATAGAACTTCCTCTCTGTGCTTGAGATAAATTTATCATCTTTTTTAATGTTCTTTTTATTATGAATGCTACACTTTGGATCCCCTCCAGTTTCATGTCATTTCTTAGAAATACACACATTGCTTGGTAATTTATCAGCAATCACATCTGCTGGCAATCCAGCTGTTTGTCGTGGCATCTTCATCTTTCTCGAAATCAGAAACCAAGAATAAAATGACACCTGATAGTCTTGCCAGCACAGTACATCTGGAGGTGCTCAACATCTCAATCCAGAGCTGCTCATGAAATCAAAAAGCTG
The DNA here is from genome assembly GCF_004785775.1 of Grammomys surdaster. Lineage (NCBI taxonomy): Eukaryota > Metazoa > Chordata > Mammalia > Rodentia > Muridae > Grammomys > Grammomys surdaster. The sequence goes on along the minus strand of NW_021604708.1, from coordinate 683,718 downwards.
CTAAAGCACTTGAAAAAATTAGTAAAAATTTGAAGTTTTTTTTTTTAAATTAAAGAACTCAAAAATATATTCTAATGCTGTACATGACTACATGACTGTAATATTCCTTTCAATTATGAGCTTCTGAAGATGTCCACGTCATTCTGTAAAAAAGTGTTGTAAAGATTTGAAAACATACCTTACCCTAAAACACATACAATGTGTAACATAGCATAGTATGGCAGATTCAAATCTCATGCAATATTTAACATGTGGGCTCAATTTAGTTAACTGTGCAATGTAAGCAAACTAAATCTTTTTCTATCATATGAAACTTCAATCATAATGTGTTCATGGGTAGGTCTTTGTGGATAGCGCTGAAAAACAGGAGTTTTAGTAGCCTCATTCCCAGCTCTGTCAAGCAGAGGAGTTTAGAGCCACGGGGAACTGACTATGGCAGGTTGACTCGTGAGTTCTGTATTGGTTAACTCCCTCATGCTAGGCTTTTTCTCAGGTTTGAATCTTCAAATGGTATTTAGTAAGCAAGAGCTACTCTTGGAATTCAGACAACAATTTCTGTCTTCCATTGTGCCATACAAACATAAAAATAAAAAAAAATCATGTAGGCTTGTCTTTAATCATTGGTATATTGTGGGACCTTGCTATTTGATTTGTGGTGAACACAGGGACTGCTTTACCTAAAATTAGGGCAATGCACTTTCTTTAACAAGCCCAAATAGGGATCCAGGATCCACCAAAAGTCCTACCCTGTGTATTTTGCATCTCTGACTTAGAGTTTTAATTCACTAATACAGTTGAAGTATTTGTTTTTATAATGGCTCTTAGCAAGCTTAGAAACAGAAATGCTAATTCACAGCTTTATTTCTGAGCTCACATCATTTTGGAAAATACATCAAAGTGTATACTAAGCTCTGTGGAGACCAGTGTTTGTGTTCTGTTTTATTTTACTTTTCATGTGGTGATAATTATACATTTGTAGGAAAGTACAGTTACAAGGCAATGTATATCCCCTTCCCCAACTTCCAAGGTTATTTTGTACAAAATTGTTGTGTAACATCACAAGTGGAGATTTGGCGTGTGATATGGTTTAAATGTGTCAGTCTTCCACCGGCTTATGTTTTTGAACCCACCTTCCTCTGTGTACTAGTTCTCTTTTGAGAGGGTAGGAGACTTAGATGGGTGGATGAACTAGAGGAAGTTAGGTTGCTGGAGAAATGCTTATAACAACAGCCCAGTAGTAGTTCTCACCTGATTTTCTCCTCTGCTTCCTGGTCTATCATGATCCGAGTCATATTCACACTACCAGCTCCTGCAACACTAGCTGTATTGACTAGTTCAGGATTTCTTTGAGAGGCCTTGCCTCTTTCAATAAGGTGGAATGTCTATGGAAGATGACTCATGAATGACTTTGGACCGCTTCATGCAACAAGGTGTCTGTGTGTCCATTCATATCCATGACAACACATATGAAAAACATCCATACACATATGAATACCTCAATACATGAAAAATAGAAATGGATTAAAATATAATGTTGAAAACTGAGTTTGTTTTATTAAGCAAAAAAACCAAAAAAACAAAAAAAAAAACTTGTAGATTTCTATGTGAAATACATACGGCCATTGTATATTATAAAGCCAAAATTAGAAATCTGAGTTTCAACTTCTAGTTTTGCTAATTCAATTATGTTCTTAAAGACACTTAAAAGACACTTATGCCTTTCTCATCCCCTTTCATGGCACTGAAATGAATCATTGTCCTCAAACTACAGCATTTTGGATTCCAGTAACACAAAATCACCATGGAATAGACCCAGTATCCAGATGAGGGTAATTATTCCGGAAAACAAGGCCATCCCCTTGAGAAGTGGGTGTCTTGTAGAAACAGTTTCTCTGCTCAAGTGAAGACAGCCATAATTTCTTCAGACCACCTTGGAGAACCAGCGCTGATGAATCAACAGACCACAATTATACCAAGGCTGTGTAACTGTGCATATCAATGGCACCTTTGTCATAGCCCTTTCTCTATCGCAATTAAAGCTCATACCACAACTCTGAAAACGGGGTTAGAGTCATTGACCCTTTTGATCTTTTCTTCTTCCCTATATGGCCACACTGAAAAAATCACCACTTTCTTTTTTTCATACGACTCCGCAGCATTTCATTGGCCTATTAAGGTGAGTGGCACAGTCTAGCTTTTTGAGACCTCCAGAGCCAGCAATTTTGCCCTTAAAAGCATTGGTTATATCATGGATGTGGACTGTTTCAATCTTCTGAATAGATAAAGGCAGAACATAGAATATTTGAGTTTCATAAGCCTGCCATGCATACATAAAATTCTCTTAAAGGAAATGTACTTATTTCAGTGACCCAATTATAAGTACGCTCAAATAATTGAGAATAATTTAGAGACTCACTGGTCTATAAGGACTAGCAAAGCTGATCTGGTACTGTGTTCGCCTAGGGATTGCCCCCATTTCCTAGGCAAGTGCTGTTCCTAATTTTAAGTTACCTCAGGCTAAAACCTGTTAAATCCACTGACAGTTCATTTTCAAATTCCTTTCTCTCCCTAACCTGGAAATGTTTGAATTTGATAATCCTTTTAGTCAGCACTCAACTGTGGAATTTTTGCTTACCCCAGGCAAAGTAGAAAGTGCTGACTCTTGGTAGAAGCCATCCTTTGGCTCACACAGGTCATCCTGCTTTTTGTTCCCAGCAATGTTTTGCACCTGGGTGGTCTAGCTTACTTGCTCTGTCTCTGTAGAAAACTCAGACTTTCATTCAGAATGTGCATTGATTAAACAACTGTTCTGTGTGAATTCAGCTATAATACCGTGATGAAATTCTGGTTTAAATTAGTCAGTGAACCACTAATTTGAGGTTGTTAGGGAACTGACATGGTGACAAAAATCATTTCTTCTCAAGCTCTTTGGAGACACTGTGATGAAGTTTCCTGGGTTTCAGTACTGTAGAAATCTATTTTGTGTTATTTAGAAAAGATAATATTGCAGGTGTCAATGTGCATGAAAGTAATTTGAATCCTATTGTCTCTAAATAGGCAAAAACGAAAGGGTAGATTCTATTAAACCAACTCCCTTTTTTGTAATCATCTATTGCACCTGCCACACTACTGTTGCCTCTTAGCTTCCCAAAGTAATCAGTATTTCAATAAATGTATAATACTGGTAGAGTTGATGCTAACTTGGCTAATCAATACTATTTTCCCTCAGTACCTATCCCCAGTACCATAAAACCGACTGGTCTATAACTTTCATGATCTTAGCTCCCAATTCTTGTGATATCAGAGTAAGAATTCTTTTGTGTTCTGACACTGAGTATTGTGTTTGTGCACTGAAGCACATAGAGTGGGAAAAAAGGCACCTGTATTAGGTTCTACATGGTCAAAGGATTGAACTCCAGGATTACAGGGAAAGGTTAAATGTTACAAGAAAGATCTAAACTGTCTTGTGCTATTTTGTATCCCTTTGAAATCCATGTGTGGCCCATCTTTGTGTCTGTCCTAACATCTTTGTGTCTATAAATACTTTTAAAATGTATTTTTAGCAAGTCACAAGCCTCTATCAGACCCAAAGCTAAGATTGTCACCAGATGACATCTGAAATTTAGACTGCACTCCTCCCTGCTTTTCTCTGAATTATCTCACAGAGGAATTTAGTAGTATAAAATACTTCATGAAAACTGTTTGCGTAATGGAACACTCATTTGAGGCTGTCCGAGTCTGTGTTCCCTGGAAGTCCATGCTCACTTCTATTTGTCTCTAGCATAAAACCTTTAGAGTTTGATGTTTTCATCAACTTGACATAAGCCGAGAGTCATATGGAAAGATAGATCCAGTTGAGAAAATGTCTTCATCATATTCATCTGTAGATAAGTCTTTAGGGTATTGTCTTAATTGATGATTGATGGTAGAGGTTTAGCCCACTGTGGATAGTAGCACCCTTGGGCAGGTGGTCCTGCATCACTTAAGAAAAGTAGCTGAATACGATCCAGGAAAGCAAGGCAGTCAGAAGTACTCCTCCAAGACCTCTGCTTCCATTCCCCCCTCCTTGCCTCAAGTTCTTGCCCTGACTTCTCTTCATGAAAAGCTATAGGCTAAAATAAACTGCTTACCAGGCTGCTATTGGTCATGATGTTCATTATGGCAATGGAAAACAAACTGGTGTGCTTTTTTTTTCCTTTGAGGTGAGAACTGTTTATGCATGGTAGATCATGTTCACAAAGGTAACATTAATTATATTCTAGTTCGGACCCCAGGGAACAAACACTGTAGTAGCAATAGTAATAAGTAATAACATTTAAAAAGTCAAAATTGTGTTCCAATCTATATTTCTATTGGCTGAAAATGCAATGAAGACTTTGACCAATAAATGATGATTTGCTTGGGAGTCTCTGCCTTGACTACTGTTCTACTGTGGTTTAGTCTAAGAGAAGAGCAGCAAGCATATTCCTTCAGCTTGATCTTTATGTCATTTTACTCCCCTTTCTACAGAAGTCCCTCACTGCAGTTAGAATTAGAAGAAAATCTTACAGCGCTCTACATGAGTTTTTTGAAGTAGCTCCCACTGTGCAATGGACTCACCTCTCCTCTTCTCCTCACTACTTCTAGTTTTGTGGCTCCTGCCTCGATTCTTCTGGATTGTGAGGTTCCTATTCATACTCACAATGGACTTCTTTCACATTTTTTAAGTCTCTTGCTCAACTATTAGTGTGTAATATGGGACTTTGTAATTTAAGTTGGAAACCCCAATCCAAGGAAGAAGGGGGCTTTTGTCTCACACTTTTCTCTTTCTTTTGTTCTTTCATTAAATAGCATCATTTTATCCCAACTGTATAAGTATTTAACACGAACTTTCAGGCTTTTATTATACTTGGCAGCTAAGAAGTCAAACCACCAGTATTTCATGAATGATGCCAAAAGGTAGAAAATTGGGACAGAAATGAGGTTATTCCTTAGAATACAGAAAGTTGGATACACAGGCATGTTCATATCCAGAGAACACATAGGCCAAGTTAGAGTCCACCATATCCTCTATATTATCATGCTAACAAGGGCAACTCCCAAATTTGGGCACCTTACTGTTTTATAGTAGAATATATATGTATATGTATATGTATATGTATATGTATATGTATATGTATATGTATATGTATATGTATATGCTGTGAGCAAAATTCTATCTGACACAACTTTTCATTGTACAAATGACTTCATAACAAAAACACAAGAGAAAATATAGCTCTAAGTGCTATGTCTAGTCTTCATTGTGGCAATAAGGCCATTAATAAGTGATCATAAAAATGAATGGATGCTTACCAGAAAATTTTTCCAAGCTTTATCCACACATACCAAACAGAAAACATCTTTGCACCAAGCTGCTAGCCAAAGGGGTGTTCTAGATATAGTACAGCTCCTCTAAACTGGACCTTGAACCTCCACACAGGACAGAACTGTGTTCAGCCCGGACTACTTTTCATGACAGAGATCACATTAATCAACATTATGAATGGAAACCAAATATAGAAACTAATAAGCTAAGACAAGGATGTAAAGCAACAGTTTTGAGATTGTATTTGCTAGAGTCCAGAGTCATCAGAGATTTCTGGTCCCTGTTTCTTAGATGTCGTTTATTCTTGCCTGAAAGGAATAATTGAAGTTATGATTGAAAGTGAAAAGAAAACATAGACACATGGGTGGGACGAATGGACCGACTGGCTTACCTTCCTCAGCATGCCCTGCTCCAGTTTCTATCATAAAGTTCTGAAAAAGACCTCCAGACTAGCATCTCAATGGTACCCTATTTATTGAGTTTCCTCTTGCTATATAGGTACTAACTTATCTTTTCTCTATTCCCACCCATGAATCAATACTAAACTATATAAAAAAACTAAACCTCTCTGGTACGTAATTTCAAGAGGCAAGAACTGGAAAGTCATGCCATCAGTAGAAGTTTTGTGGGACCTTGGGCACTCAGTAAAACTCCTAACCAGGAACCAAGAAAGCATCCATCACTCTCAAAGACAACCTCCCCCAAACTGACTGTATTATATGCACTCTGTCTCATGCTAACTTTCCAAGACTATACTTTGGTCAGCATGGACAATCCTCATTCATAATGTGGGAGGTATATACCAGGAAACTGCAGAATGATATGACTCATCCTCCTAGCACATCAAGCAATTATTAGAAACAGAAATGCCTGCAGCCATTGCTTTTTGTTTTAGCAACTACACTTGTTTCTGCCTAGACTTTTGGCCCTTTAAGTATACTCATTAAGATTACTCTCTTTCTAGTCTGCTTTGAAGGGTAAATTCACTCACCATCCTCTAGTCCCTTCTCCAGTTTACTGCATTCATTGTACAAGCTTCTTTCAATAATGATTCTCTAATCAGTATATTTTAAGTGCTCAGAACATTTCCCAATAATTCTGGGAAATCTTCATAGACTACTTGTTAGTCTGATGTCCAAATCTGAGGCTTTCCTTAGTGACTTTAGATATGGCAATCTTTCAATAAGTTATCTATGTGGTGGAATTCACTTCATAGCCCATGCAGACCTTGGACTTTTGATTATCCTGTCTTCACCTCTCGAGTTGCTGAAATTTCAGTCCTGTGCCTTCTAGCCCAGCTGAAACACAGAGTTTCACCCTTAGATTTTTATCATGTTTTTCCTATTTTTGCTGACAAATGTGTCAAAAGACATATGCCAATGCCAGTGAATCAGTGCTGTCTCAGACCAGTGCCTCCTTCTGTACTTTGTAATATTCAACTTAATATATTTAAATTAACATATTATCACCAAACTGAAACCAAAGTATCTAAGAATATGCAGCCTGCAGAAAATGGAATACGGATTTTAGCACGACTGTATCAGGGTTGACTGGAGAAGACTCCACAGTAATGTCTGTGCTGTGTACATGCACTAAGAGTCTGAGCTAATTTCATAGCCTTAAAGTCACAGAGGTCCAGTGCACCAGACTCAAGGTTCAGGATTAGCACTTCTTCATGTTTTAAAAGGGCCAAAAATTATACCACAAAGCAACTAGAATAAATTATCTTTTTTCTTACATAGTAGACATATTTCTGAGTGGGTGCTGAGTATTTTATATCTCTGTCTATGGTACCACGGCAACCACGCCTGGGTCCTGGGTAGATTTTTCAATCCTTATGTAAGTCTAAGATTTCTAGAATATTAATGTTGTGTGAGTCAAAGATAATCCTCTCAGTAAATTTATATGATCCATAAAGTATAAAGTTTGCCTGGAAATTTGTCTCTCTCCTAAAAATAAGACCCAATAAGCACATCACAGATATTCTCCATGATTTCTAGTACTACCGATTATTTGTGAAAATAATTGCAATTTAGAACCTAATTTACTCAGAAGTATATCATTTCTTTTCATACATTAAAATCTTTGAGTGAAAATATTTGATTTTTTAAAAAACTATTTGATAATCTTATAAGGCTTATGTCACTACAACTGTAAACTGTTGCTGTAGACTAAGCTGTCCTTTTTTGTTACTTCAAGAGACCCTTAGCAGTCTTTAAAGATTGATGATTTCTGTTAATCTGTTTACTAATTCAGCCATATTTAGGGTTCTCTAAACCCAAATTTGAATCTCCAGTGTGTATTAATCTGAATTTGCAGAGAAACAATCAGGCAGGAAAGAAGATGAGGCACTTATTGCTGCAGTACCAGGCTCATGAAACTACAGAACCAGGCAGGGTTGCAACCTTCATTTTGAGTCTGGAAAGGGGTGCAGTTGAGTAGTGGAAGAAGAAGGACACTCTTGTGTTCTATCTAGTATTTTAACATATTTCTTAACATCCCATGTGCCTTTGTGTGCTTTAGCCACATTGACCGCTCTACTTGCCTGCTCAGCCTAGATGTACTGGCTATGTCCATTGCCCTAGTGAATTCTTGTTGCATACCTTTACAACATCATTCTCAATTGCCTATTGTTTCTTTGCTGAAAGGTATAATTTTGCCAGGCATCATGGATCACATCTGAGGTAATTGAAAAGCTGAAGCAGGAGAACTTTGAAGTTAGCCTGGGCTATGAAGAAAGTTTCCAGCCATCTAAAGTTATACAGAGAGAACCTGCCTTAGGATTAAAAAAAAGATTCATAAACCCTCAAACAAACACATGAAAAAGAAGACACAACAGGTTATAGGGTTACTTGCCTTACAAGCCATACTGGTTATTCAGAAATGCTTATTATAGTTTTCCTTTATTGTCAGTGTTAAGATTAAAGATCTGTAAGAAGTCTGACATCAGATAAGCGATGAAATGTGTCAGCCATCAGTTTATTGTCCTGAAAGACCATGCTTGTTTAAATTTCACCTTGTTAGTTAGATCACTATATGGTTTGGGTAGGGATGATCTAGAACACACTTGGAGAAGAAAAGATAGCCAGAACCAGGGGAAGAGTACCAAAAAATTGACAGTAACCCTAATGACTTTGATATCATTATGAACTGCAATCAGTTGTTCGGCAATATTAAGAGTTGCTCATAGATAATGCACATTTGCATGCAATCAATCAATCCTATTCTTAAAATCCCTTTAATTGAACACAAGATCTATGTCTTTATCTTTATAGCACCCCCCACAAAGTCAATGTTGCGTCTTGGTTTTAGACTGAAATTTCCATTGGTAAATTGCAAAGTAAGTGAGGACAAGACTTTCCTTCTATTTTTGTTCACCAATGTACACTCAGTATTCCATTGAAAAGAGTGTGTGTGCATGTGTGTGCAGTGCATGTGTGTGTAATGTTTTCTAGTGAGCTCTTGACAAATCTCAGTGCCCTTTCCTTTTCTTCCTCCTTAGCTCCAAATCTAAATAATAAATCTACATTGATTTTATCTGAATGTATCAAAAACTTTTAGCTATGTATGTTATCTGGCATTTGAATCAAAGTAAAAATTTCCCTAGAATTTATTTTTCTGAGATCTTGAAATGGGATGTCTGTGGTTGAGGCACTTTGATTCATTCCTCATTGGGCCTCTGGAGATGCTCTGTCTCAGCTTTTCTCTTGTTTTCCTTCTGACATCTGGTGTTGTTCCCTCTACTAAGCTGGATGCTGCACCAACCTTCCTGCTTACCCCTGAAGGCAGCTTCATCTCCGCTAAAAGGAATCTAAGCTTCCAACTCCACACCCTTGGTGGGAGAAGGGGGATTAGATTTAAGAAAAGGCAAGTCTAAAAGAAATTTTTTCCCTAATCATCAACAACAACGACAACAACAAAAAGTTGTTTGAAGTCTCAAGTGTTCTAGAGAAATTAAAAGCAACCATTAGTATGCTCAATACCAAATGAACACTGAGCATTCTGACAAACAATTAAGAGTCCTGGCTGCTTGTTTCATGTCATTTATAAACTTTGCAACTTTGAAATTTCCAAAACAAAGCCTAGATCGGCACTTTCTCCTCTCTGCAACTGTCACTATCTAATCTGTACAAATATTCTGTATAGTTTATGCCTCTGTGAAATTAAACATAATTACTTGATGGAAACTGAACAAAGGCCTAAATTGAAAGCACATTTTCAAAACTAAATTCACTAATTTGGTTCACACACTCATGACCCCTATTCTGTCAACTTCAATATTCTTTGTACTTCTCTGTGATTAAACCTAAAAATACATTCTGATGATTTCACAGCAGAAACCAGCTGGTATGTTTTCCCACTTTTCGGTTCCCTTAGGTCATCCTGTGTTCCGCTCTCATCTCCTCTTCATCAACACCAACCCTTCCAACTTTGCACCAGAAGAGGTACCATGCAGAAGAAGACATAGTCAATCCTTCACTTTAAAGCTTCAAAAGCAACCCAGAAAGCTAACATCTTGGAAGAAAAGCCAGGTTACAAAAGAATGTTAGAGTACAAGTTGAGAACAATGTTTATCAGCCTCAGATGCTAGATTTAAATTTTCAGAGAGGAGCTTGAAGGGAAACAAGAGACTAGAAAGAAATGTGTCAAAATGTCCCCAGACTGTATATACCCATCTCCAAAGTCATCTGGTGTGAGAGAAATGCTGGAATTCCTGGATTTGCCTGACAAACGAAGAATAGTGAGGCATGTCCTCCTGCCAGAAAGCTTTCTAGGAAGCTGTCATGCTCTAAATGTTATGGGAAGCTGTGAGAAGCATCCCTGTGTAGTCTGCAAGAGGTAAAGGAATGTTCATGGCTCCAGAGAGTTCACAGTGTCTTCCTGCCCTGGTCTCATGGCTGGATAGTGCAGGCAGTGTGTGGAGAACCTCTGTAGTCAGAATCAATGGATCACCCATCCTATGCAAAAACTCTGTGGGACTACAGAGTGAATAAAATATGTTTTAGTGATATAATCCCATTGTGATAACAACCAAAACTCAGAAGTTCTAATCCTCTAACATGCCTCCAGGAAAGCAAGATCCTGTTATTTAGATCCCAGCACTCAGATGAGGGCAGAGGCACTTAATTTGACTTCAGTTTCCTTTTTATACATAAAGAAGGTCAATGCAGAGTCAGAGGTAAGGAAATGTGTAGAAACATTTGAACATATTATTTTTTAGATTTCAGAGATTTTGAATGATTCAGATTTAAGCACTTAGAGAATGTTATTACGTTATCTCTGTCTCAGCTATGAGCAAACCAACTGGAAGAAAAAATTGTATATGAAATGACAAGGTTTGAGTGTGAAATGACCTTCATGGGCTTATGTGATCGAGTTCTTTGTCACCAGCTGGCTGCTCAGTTTGGGAGGCTATGGAATGTTTTGTGGGCCCTTTCTGGAGAAGGAAGAGCCATAGATGAAGGCTGAAAGAACACAAGTCAGCTCCATATCCAGAAGTGCTAACTCTGCCTCCTAATCCTCTGAGATAGAATAAATCACATTTTTTTCCTGAGTTTTCCTTAGAGGGTGCCCATCTACCATGTCTTCCTTCCCATGACTGACTGTTTCCGTAAACTGTAAGCCACAGTAAATCCTCTCTGGCTTATGGTTTTATTCACAATAATGAAGAAAGTACTTCAGTTTAGAGGATACATGTACTGTTTTCAATATCATACAATTTGTTTATTTATTTGTGTATTGACACAACAATGGATACTGCTACAATGTATATACCTATCCACAAATTAAAAAAAAAATATTTAACTTGAGTTTTCATAGTTTATTTCATGGTCTTCTGAGCCCTTTCTAAAAGCAATGTTCAGAATTGCCTGTGTGCTTGTTAAGGGAACGTGTATATGACATTTCTGCTAAGTCAGTGCAGATGGGCAGAGAGTGGAACCAAGATTGGAAACCTACAAATCTGCTTGCAGGAGCCACCTGTCTCTACACACAAAAGGCTGAGTGCAGCATTTGTGGTCATCAGAACCCCTGCAGCAGTCCCACAGCTGCCCAGTGCCCACACAGGCCTCACCAGAATCTTTCTGGTGAAAAGCTTGTATGTTTCATTAATGGAATTGCCCCCCTAGGGAACGTCCCCTTGGGTGAGCTGAGTCTCCAGGGTTGAAGAGCAGCCAAGAGAACAGACTTTAGCCCAGATCCTGCTAAGTACACCAGTTGTGTGTATAGTGAGCAGTGCACAGCCCATCGAATTTAGGGCTGACCCTGTTTATAATCTTGTGGCATATGCCTCTGCAGTATTTGTTTACAAAGAGCTGAAACTCAGTGTCTGTGCATTGCAAGTGATATACTGTAGGTCTCCCGGGGTAAATGAAACATGTCCATTTTCCCCCATCTGGATCTTGTTATTATTATTTTTTTCTTCCCACGATTAGCATTTTGGCAGTTTTCACTCTTCAACTCAGCTGTTCGATGTGCTCAGGGGAGATAGAGAGTTGAGTACTTTCCAAAGCCAGGGTGGTGCTGTGTGCAGAGAATCCGCAGCTGAGAGGGCAATTTCTGTAAGGCATAGTCTCCACAGTTGGTGGAGGAAACAGAGATCATGTGCGTGAACAGTAGGCCACTGTAAGTCACAGACTTTGGAAAGCCTCCTCCTTTCTCCCAGATAAAGGTTGGCATGCGGGAGATTGTGAGGCTGAGAACTCGCTGAGCTGGTACCCTACACATGATTTGCTGAACTGCAGAAGGAGGCTTGTGCTGTTATGAATTCTGCCTGCTAGAGAGAAAAAAATGGGGTCATGATGTTCATTTGACACCTTGTTAATTTATGCTACAACAGAAACAAACCAAACCGAAGTTCCTTGCATGCACTAACATGGATCAAAATAATGCCATAACACACCCAAAGTCTGGTTTTCATTTTGGCTGAGTTACTGGGACAGAACAGAAAAACAATATAGTCCCTAAAAGTAAAGAAACCTTTCTTAGGTATTCACCCTCCCTCTCCCTCTCTCTCTCCCTC
>NW_021604708.1:643124-671250 GCF_004785775.1 Grammomys surdaster | reverse complement strand
TCTCCCTCTCCCTCTCCCTCTCCCTCTCCCTCTCCCTCTCCCTCTTCCTTCCTTCCAACCCCCACACACCCACTCATCAGTCCATTCATCTGTCTGACCATCCATCCATCCATCCATCCATCCATCCATCCATCCATCCATCACTGTTCCTGTCTCTGTCTCTCTCTGTTTCTCTCTCCCTCCTTTTTTTTTTTTGTCTCTTTCATGGGTGAAATAAGCAGTATAAATGCAAATGTTGAAGCCTTGCTCTGTCCATGTGTTATGGCTTAAGGAAAATTGTCTGTGTCTACTTTGAGCTTCCTACCTAATCAATGATCTGTAACTGATATTTTTAAGTTAGACATTTCTTAATTGTAAAATAGCTTGTAACTTTATTTTTTACTGAATATTTTACTATGGATTTTATTTACAAATTGGACTTTCATTTATATCCTGGAGATTGATTTTAAACATGCATAGTTAGTAAACAAAAATAAATCCTTTCACTAAATAAGTTTTTTATACATTCTCAGGGTAATGGAGAATAAGAAGAAATATCTTTAGAAGTTTTTTTTTTATTAAGAATTAGTAGACCAGGTTTTGGTTACTGAGATACTTTTAATATTTTCATGATGTTGCAACTAATACTTGCAACATTATTTGCAATATTATAATGATGATACTGTAATTACAGGTATAATTGTTGTGTGATTAATTATTATTGTTAATTTCTCCTATGTATTTAGAAGTGTGGCTGCCTCATCAAATGGTGAAACAGAGAAATTTATTATAAACTCTAGGGCAGAGGAGATTGTTCAATGGGTAAAGGCACTTGATGCCAAGCTTGCCTACCTGAGTTTGATCTCCAAGCCTCAGTCTCACATGTTCAGAGAAAAGAACAGTTGCACAGGTTGTTTTCTGGCCTTTATGTGTATGCCATGACATGTGTGCACGTGCACACACACACACACACACAAACACACTGAAGTGTAATATAAAATTTAAACCTAATCTTTCATTTAAAATTTTGTTCTATTCAATGTATTTATCTTCTTTCCATAATTGCTCCATTGTACATTGGTGTGCATTATTGTTTCTAGATATTTACACTGAAGTCAATCTATATATCTAACATGTATTTTATTACTGGTGGCCAATTGTCGCAACAGTGAAGAATACAAGTCCTCTGTTCCCTTTTTCCGTCTGACCAGTAATACTACCAAATTACTTTTTTCACAGAACTAGATCAGTTTCAGCTGCTGCAACAGTTTATCCAAAGTAAGGAACTAACTATGCAGGAATCCATGGCTGCCTCTTCTCACAAATCCCACTAACCTAGCCTTTATTGCTTAATACTTGTCATGAACAAAGCTAGAATTTTTTTAGCAGTATCCTGAACAGCTTGTAAAACAACTAGATTATATCTTGCCTTCTTCCAAGTAGTTTTGTTCCTCTATACCCAGGATGGGACCCAGAAAACTATATTCAGTGCCTTCCTGGTGACTGATGCTGTGGGTATTAAAAGCATGCTTTGTGAAGGAGGAAATCAGGACCTGTGATCTGATATAAGACATAGGCCCTTTCACCTTGAGCTGAAACAGTCCTTTCTTGGGAGGAGGTTGTCATGAATCTGCTTTCCCTTTGGCCCCATTTCTGCATTTAGACTGGGTTCCTGAAAGGAGGACAAGATTTAAGTCATCTCATTTCCAACCACGTGTCTTTGGACTCCTCAGAAACCATCCCTGTGTCCTTTATAATATGACCTGTCCTGCCTTGTTAGACACTGTCTTTCTGATTCCTTAGCACATGGCAAGCAGACCCTGAACTCCTCAGTCCTCCAGTCTCTCTCATATGACAGGTGACATGTGTCAAGTCAAAAATGAAGGCAGTCAGATTTAGTGAATGTGGCCAATCTGTCAAAACTAGATGCTACATAATTCCATTTGTATGATGGTCTGGTGACAGTAAAACCCTAGAGACAAACAATTAGAGTGCAAATAACTTTTGCCAAGGTCTGGAGGACAGAGAAGCCATAAGTTACAAAATAGTATGATGTCACTTTTTGGTATTGTGTAAGTTATCCATTTTTGTTTTGATCACGGTGATCTAAGTCTATGTTTTGTCAGATCTCAGAAGTGTAAATCTTGGGGTGGTGAGGCTGCTTAATGGTTCAAAGTTGTTACCGCTTTTGCAAAGATACTGAGTTTGGTTCTCAGCACTTATGTTCAGTAGCTTACAACAGCCTGTACATTTAATTGTATGTGATATGATATCCTTTTAAGGCTTCCATTGGCACCCATACTCATATGCTCAATTCCTACTTACAAATAAAATAAAATGACTCTTTAAAAGAGACATGTGGATCTTAGAAACTTTATAGTCTATAAACTGCCTTAAAAATTAAGTTCTTCTGTCAAAACTGGTACAAATCATTCAATGAAGAACTTCCTTTGGATCTTCAGTGTGATACTGATCACCTTAGTACTGTGTGCATGACTTTCAGATAAAGGCACAGTTTTTCAATCAAATGTCAACCAACTGAAATTCTACAAACTTTGAAATTATACTTCCCCTGTCCTCACAATAGCAGGTGATCGTTAAGTTAAAAGCAGCTCCCTTCATGGCTTTCAAAACAGGGGAGTAGAGGAAAGGATACAAAGTTTGGAGTAATCCTGTCACATTGAAATTCTTAATTCCATTCAATCTGGTGATTTCTGGAATTATCTGGGCTTACCAGAATGGTACAGGTTTACTCATGGTAAAACGAGGGTTTAAAAACATACAAGTGGAAGAAAAAAATAGGATTAAAAATGTAATCATCACCAGTGGCAACCCTTTCCATTTGGAGTATTTTAATGTTTTAGCTGTGGTTAATTCTCAATTTAGGAAAATTCTTGTTGAATACACTTTGCCACCTGTGGGGTCACCAGCAGATTAAGCACAATACAAATTATTTAGACCATGCTGTCCAGTACATCATGAAGATTTATATCACTGGTGACAAAGAGGTAAATGACAGACAGCTAAATCCTGAAACATATGGGCTTTTTAAAATTCTACAACATCCTAGATTCTTCAGTCTTCCAAAAACGATGGAGTTAGTTGGTAAGAGAATATGCACTGCAAAGAGATTTTGGCTGGTTGGGGTAGCTGCTACCCTTCATAATGTCTCTGTGAACGTTTATGGAAGAGACTCATCAGGGAAAATAAGTTACCATTCATGATATCACTAACACTATCCAATACTGTTCAATGTCATGATTTTTACAATTAAATAACACCTTCAGCAGTTGCCAATTGAATGAGTGCAGTGGTCCTGCATTATTTGAATTTCCGAAGAACCAACAGGAGTGAAGTTTTACTGGGGTTTTGTGAGAAATGAATGTTCATAATCATTAATTTAAAAGGGATTAAATGAACAAGGAATTACAGATTGATTTACATACAACCATCTGCATTAGCACACATACCTTTTCAAGCAGGGAATGAAAAAATACACCATGTCTGGTAGCCAAATCAGAAGCAGGCTGAAGAATCAAAAGAGAGGCAAGCTCGGCCCATCTATTGTCACCATTTATGATCAGCATTCACTAACTCCTCAGGCATTTATCGGGGGTAGACTGCACATGTCACAGTGGAAACCCCCAAAAAAATTTATAAACAGCTTGTGACCTCACATAGGATGAAATACTAGCTAATTCAGTTATGAAAATATCTTGTGAGTTCCTACTCAGCATATGAACGATCTCACTGAAAACACTGAAAATTAAAATATCAATATATTGGAAAAGTAATGAAAAACAGAGACTTTCATCACATGGAAATGATGTAGAAACATTGCCTTTGGGTGAAAATAAAACAAAACTTTTTGAAGTTAATGTCAGGGACTTTTTTTTTTATTATTTTATTTATTTACATTTCAAATGTTGTCCCCTTCCTGGTCTACCCTCTGCAAACCTTCCATCCCATCCTTTGCCTCTAAGAGGGTACTCACCCACCCTCTCCTGCCTCATTCCTCTAGCATCCCCCTTCACTGGGGCAAAAAGCCTCCACAGGATCAATCATTTCCTCTCCCAATGATGCCAGATAAGGCTACCTTCTGCTACATATGTAGAGGAGCCATGGACCCAACCATGTAACTCTTTAGTTGGTCATTTAGTCCCTAGGAGCTCTGAGCCAGAACCTGACTAAAACAGATACAGATACTCACAGCTAAACACTGGACTGAGCCCAGGGACCCCAATGGAAGAGTTAGGCAAGGATTAAAGAGAACTTCAACCCTGTAGGAAGAACAACATTATCAACAATGTCAGGGACATTTGAAAGAGATTTATAACACACCAGTAACAGTTTTAATCAGAACACACACACACACACACACACACACACACACATCAGCAACTTATTATAGCAATAGAAACTTTGCAGAGTATCTGATGGGTATATTCCATACATTAAATTTATAATATTATGTTCTCTATCTTTACTATGCATCTTTTAAACCATTTACTACATTGCAGAATGAAAAATAAAACTGACAGAGAGAATTTTGCATATATTCACATCATGCTAAGTTTGTGCATATTATTATTATACATCAATTATTAATGATCTATGAATATGAAAACATATTTAATGTTAGTTTTTGTCTTCCAGCAACCAATAAGGAACAGTATCCATAAGTTAAGCCATATTACTTTTCCTTTCCCAACAAATACACACATACACACACACCAGCTCAGAATGGTGGCTTTCCTCTAATCCCAGTACTTGAGAAGCTGAGGCAGGAGGATTATGTCAAGTTCAAGGACAGCCCGTGGTTCAAAGTAGTTTGTTCAAAACAACTTTAGTTTATGAATGGAGGAGATAACATAGCAGAGTGTGATATTTATACTAACAAAGAAAACAGAAATTCTGTGAAAATAGGACTACAGCACATTTTATTTTATGGACTTGTATCCAGGCTTTCATACTGTGTTTGTTGGTTACTATAAGAGAACAAGGAGAACCCAGGAGGCCATTATACTCTGATGATGCTCAATGAAGGCTCACTGAGGGGAAGTGGAAATGCTATGCAGAGAATGCTAAATTCACTATAAGCTCAGTATGCCAGACAGGTACAACTTTGAAAGAGTAAAGAAAGTTGTAGATCTAAAGACAGAGAGCTAGGACACATGCTAGACAAGCAGTGGAGAGGAAAGTCTTAAATGTCTGTATATAAATGAAGGACAGCTTTTGATATTATTTATCATTGTGTGTTGAGTGAGAGGGACAACATGTGAACTAAAATATTCTGTTGACTCTATTTAATGATCTTTCTACATTTACCCCATACCTTTTCAGTGCTATTTAGATATAGGAAAATGCCAGCTTAGAAGGGTTTTTATGTCAGTACAATCCTCCAGTGTTCTGAGTTCCATCACGGCTTTAGACGTCTCTAGGTTAGTGTAGACAGGAAGAATTGGAAATCATGTTTCTGCTTTCGTTCTATTATGTTCTTTTGTTCCCAAGAAAGGATTGTAGGTGCCAACCTCCACAGGCAAGATCAAGAGTGAGGTCTTTATATTTGGTTTTACTTGAAAATAAATGAAAGTCAATGAGAATAGTTAACTTCAGATTACAATTCCAAATTCAGCAATCGATACTGCTTTTATGTTGAGAGATCTTAATTTATAACTGAGTAGTTAATTTTATTCTGAATTCAGTGATCATTTCCTGCAGTTAGTTAATCCTATAAAGAACAACAGCCAAAAGACCAGGGATTCGAAGGGTTTAGAATTGATAGCTTAATGCTGTATTAAGGAACAAAACACAAAAGAAATAATGCTGAACTGTAAAACAATTAGGGATATATAAAACTGGGAGGCATGGTTATCTGAGTATTCATAAAGAAAAATGATGAATGCTCTATCAGATTTAGTTATGTAGTTTAATTCCCTAAATATATAAGTGGCTGGTGATGATTCTTCAGTTGAGTATATTAGTGCTCATAAGATGGTGTTTACTTTTAAAGATGATATGCAGCAAAGAGGTCGGTTTTGCTGAAATACCTTTGATGATAGAAAAACTGGAGATGTTGGTTGTTTGGGTCTGTGTTCTTCAATTACAAGGAGTTTTATCCGGAGTTTTCAGGTTCCAATAAAATATGTAAGGAGAAAGTTGGGAGAAGAGTAGTTAGTGAAGGGCTTGTTGTGTGAACATGAGGACCTGGGATCAGATGCAAAGCATTCTTGTTGATGAGCACATCACAGTGTGTTTATGATGCCAGCGCTGGGAATGCAAAGGCAGGAACAATCCAGTAGCTCGCCTAGACAAACAGTGAGCTCCAGGTTCAGTGAGAGATTGTCTCTCATGCATGTATGGTAAATTTTAAAAATATTTTACTTTTTAAATTTTTCATAAGATATATTTTTGATGATGTACTTATTCTTCCTGTTTGGTCCTCCTTGATTCTTTGCTACCTACCCCCAATATGTAATATATTATATTATATATTATGTATGATGAATAGGTATATAATGTGATGTGTGATATACAATATGATATATATTATGTGTGATATATAATATGATGTATGATTATATGTGACATAATAAAATAAAATACAAATATGTATAGATATATATATAATATATAATATAAAACATTATATATATGTTTATTTATTTATATATAAGCAGTTTTTAGTGCAGACATTAAAAGAAAGTTCATTAGTAACAGGACAATCAGGATGTATTACCATTTTTGTAAGGTGGATAATAATATTATTAGATCATGATAAGAAATAGATATGTATTATGTGCTCAGCAAAACCAGTCTACTAACTAATTGCACAGTATATTTTATGGTTGTTAAATAATCACTGACTCACATTTCCTACTAAACTGTAAGATTCTTGTTATGATACATGAGAGCATGACTCATGGTTCATACAAACAAAAGTCTTCTTATTCAAATGAGGTTTGTTTGTATTTTCCACAGGCCACCTCCCAGCAAAATTTTAAGAATACATCAGAGATATTAAAGATATAAAGCAGCCTACTAAACTGAATTACATTCTAGAGTATAGATTCTATCTACACTTCTAATTTTTTAGAAAATTTTAATCAATAGGAGGGCATCTACATCTAATATGAACAGGATATGCTGATAAGGATGCTTCTCCTCTCAACTGGCACTGAAATCATCAAGGGAGATCTTTGGGACATCCTTGTTATTGGTCCATTTCCTCTGTCTTGGAATCCAGTAAAGAGTAACAAGTGTTCCTCTCTCTGAGGTTTCAGTGATGTAAATGAGACATATCTGCACAGTCAACAATGATTTCCTTGACATTTCCTCTAAGGTATCTCCAGATAACACATCACATCTCAATATTATTTTCCCTCTGAAAGGACAGGTGCATTCCATGTACCAGCCACATCTCCCTCTATTACAGAACAAGCAACTGCTTTGATTCTTGTCAAAAAAAAAACCAAAGACTGGTTGTTTTAAGTTAAAATTTCTGGTGGAATATTTCACAAAAACAGTGTCTTAACTCACTATTTTCCACAATGCTTTATAGTTTTCAGAAATTCATTGGGAGAGAGACAGAGAGACAGAGAGAAAGAGAGAGAGAGAGAGGGAGAGAGAGAGAGAGAGAGAGAGAGAGAGAGAGGGAGAGAGAGAGAGAGAGAGAGAGGGAGGGAGGGAGGGAGGGAGGGAGGGACAGAGGGAGGGACAGAGGGAGAGAGAGAGGAGAGACAGAAAACAAGGGACAGCATGGATAAAATGTGTGTGTTCTTAAGAGGAACGTGATGTCCATCTTCTCTTAATGGAAATAAATTTATTTCTTACAATTATAAAGTGATTTTACAAAGATAAGCCATACCAGAATATGCAAAATGGAGTCTTAAACTGTCATTGAGGAAAAATTAATACATAGTGATGAATGTGGACATGTCTATAATATAATAAGATTTCTCAGCAATGAAAATTTTCTTTGTTGACCCAGACATAGAGACTGAACTATAAACAAAAGAATCAATACAGTTGGCCCCAATCTTCTCCATAGAAATATTAAATTCAGAAAGACAGAGAAAACAATCAATAGATACATACTCCTTGGAGAAAGAATATAACAGCCAAAATGTTTTATGCGTAGTTAATGGCTATTACTCTTTGAATGCAATAGAGATGAATTTTCAAGTATTGTAAATCTCAGAGAAGGGACAAGCATCAGCCTGTGTAGTAGGAGAGATCAAAGGAAAACTCTATACATTGCTGTTTAACTTACCAAATAACAAACAGAAAAGCTGTGGTAAAGTAACTAATGGTGCAGATCAAGTTCCTTTAAATATAAAAAGAGGACATTTACATCTGCAAAGCAGATCCAAAGAGAATATTGATACTGCAGAAGGGTATGGACCTGACACAGAAATGTCACATCCAAAACCATTTCTTCCTATCAGGAGGTGAAGAGGTGAAAAACAGTTTTAAAAATTCCATTTTATCATTTCTGAATATTTTACAATTTTATTATTCCTGTATTTTAGTTATGAATTGTTTCGTGTTTTATAAATTACCTTTCATTTATTTAGTTTTAATTGCATGACTTTGTGAATCATACTGTCCCATAGTTTGGACAAAAAAAATTTCTTTTGAAATTTTAATAGAATAGTATTATTATATTACCAAATAATTTCCATATCTAAATATTAAAATAGTACACGAAAAATGAAAGTGAGACACTTTGATTGTTTCTCAACAATAGTTTAAAAGTTTAATTATCATTTAAGCTTAAATATAATATTTATTTATTTATCATCATCGCAATAATTGTTTTCTCTGATGTTTCAGCTCTTTCAGGTGCTCTATTTTCAGGATTTTGTTTTTTTGTTTTCTTATTCACAAAACTGAAGCTCTGACTCATTCACTGCTTTGAAGATTAACTGCCCATCACAGTTATTTTTGCTTTGGGGCTGGAGAGATGGCTCAGTGTTTAAGAACACCTGTTTTTTTACAAAGGACTCAAGTTCAGTTCTTTGCACCCAAGTCAAGCAGCTCACCACCAGACCCCTGTATTTCCAGCTTTAGGGGAATCTGTGTTGGTTCATCTTGTCTGTAAACTTGACTACTATGTCTGGAATCAACTAAAGCCCAAGCATGTGGGCACACTTTTGATGGGTCTTCTTAACAAATCACTTGAAAAGGAAGAAGACCCACTCAAAATCTGGACCATAATCTGGTAGCAGCATACATAAAAGGAAGATTTTGCTTTTTGGCTTGTTGGCCTCACTTTCTCTGGCAAGTTCATCTATTCTGATGCTGAGACACTCTTCCCTTGGTAGTAGAATATACTTTTCAGGATTCCAAGATATACTGAAAATCAGCTGAGACATCCAGCTTAATGCACTTAACAAGTACTGCATTCTTGGCCTTTATTTTAAGAAACAACCATTGTTTGACTAACTTGACTATAGCCTAAAGTCATTTAAATAAATCTATATTCATTCTATTGGTTCAATTCCTTTACAGAACCCTAACCAACAAAGTGAAAGACCTATGGTATACGCATGACTGCACACACACCTGCACATACACACACACACATACACACACACACACACACAAAGAGAGAGAGAGAGAGAGAGAGAGAGAGAGAGAGAGAGAGAGAGAAAGGCAAACTTAAAAATTAAAATAAAATATTTGTTTAAAAGAATATATTTCTTTTATTTAATAAGGGATGTTCAAGTTTCTGAGAAGATTATATAAGCAGAAAAGTTTAAAGATATAACAGAAAATTAATTCATTTTGAAATGTCTCGCATTTCTCTTGATAGGCATTTATGACATTCCTGGTGTTAGTCACTCATTGTTAAATTAATACTTCAACATCTAAGAGTTTTTTCATGTTGTACTTCATAGCAATAACATATCAATTATTCCTAAAGTTTCAACAATTCTACATTACGTGGATAAGCAGACCCTTTTACCTAAACTTTGTTATTAAAATGGATTTTCCTTCAAATATTTGCAAGGGTAGAAGATACAAAATAAAATGTGTTAGTCAATTTAATTTGCATACTTCTTTGAATTATACCTACTAGTAGAATATTTGAGCACTGTTTATTTATTAGTTATTATTTACATGTTTACATATTAGTTTCTTTTTTTTTGATAGGTATCATGTAGCTGGTCTAGTGTCAAACTTGCTATGTAAATAAGGTTGGCCTTGAACTCCTAGTTCCTCCTGCCTCTACCTTTCAATTGTTAGGATCATTGATATCTGCAACCACATTGAGCTCTTGAGCAACTCTTTGCATGTTATTTTCTTGTTTTTAATTGTATTGACTGGTTCATCTGATTCATTAAATCATTAAAATTGTAAATGCTACTTGAGGTAATGCAAGTTTTTGAGAAAGCTAGCTTGTTAATTCATGTTTGGGTTTTCTGAATCCGAATTTTTAACATTAATATCTAAGCTCAGCCTTTCATTTTAACTGCATAAGTAAAACTAGATGCAGTCATGCAACAACACATTTGGATGGAAATGGAAGATGCAGCATTTGGAAAGAAGTGCTTCCTGTCCCAACTCATCTCTGGAATCTTCTGGTATAGATTCTGTAGTGGATAATGGAAGAAAGCTCACCCGAGGAAATGGGAGACATGATGCTACAGGATTCATTGAACCAGCATTGGGTACCAGAGTACAATTCGATAAAGGGGAGGGTATTTATTGTTCAGTAGAACATTGAGGTAACTAAAGTCTCAAAAAATTGATTACACATTATAAAATAACTAGTGTAAAAGACTCTTAAATTTTCAAGAAATGAAAGTGCTGACATTGAGGAGATGGAAATGGTAATTACCCTGGCAAGATCACTATTTAATATATCCAAGCACCTAATTATAATATTGCACTCCATAAACAATGGTATAGTGTCATATTTCAATTGAATTATTGTATTTTTTAATCTTGAAAGTTTATAGCCTGAAGGAGATATTTAGAATGAAATGATCCACATGTAATAGAAACCAGCCACATAACTCAGAGTAGAAAACCTTCAGAAAAGAGGTCATTGTTAAAGTGCAAAACTGGATTTATGAATACTTTCTGGCTAAATACAGTCAAGCTGTATGCTGCTACGCATGTGCAGTTGTGTGTCTACACAGAACTAACTAGATAGATAGATTCTTAATTCTGGAGCTTTTGTATCATGTGTTCCTATATGTTTCCCTCTAGTTTTACAGATTGAAGTCTTATTTTGATTCATAAGGTTTTTATTTTCTACTTTTTTTTTAAAAAAATCATTTTAAACAATAAAAACATGACTCTTAAAATTTCCACTATTGGAAGTGGTCATTGCTTAGCCTTTCATTTTAATCAGTGAAAAAAGGTCTTGGTTAATAGAGGATTGTTGGACAGCAACCTTTCATGCATCTCATTTCCTTGGTTTTATTGTTTTGTTTTGTTTTAATTTGAAGCTCATACATGAAATGTCACAGTTAAATAGCTTGATTTCAATATGATGGAATTTCTTTCGGGATGTAAAATAAGACTGTCTGAATTGAAATATAAAATAACTTGCCCACACACACAGTACAGATGTGTGTGTATATATGTATGTAAGTATGTAAGTGTGTGTATTTTGTTTGTATGTGTGCGTATGCATATGTTTGTATGTATGTGTGTGTATGTTTGTATGCATGTGTATGTTTGTATGTTTGTATGTATGTATGTATGTATGAATGTATGTGTTAGTATTCTGTCTAAACTCCACCTCCAGTTACTCCACAGCAGCCAGGTATGCTCCTTCCCACAGTTACCTGGCAACAGCTGGGTAGACCTGCCCAGTATAAAAGGGGCTGCTGCCCCCTCCTCTCTCTCTTGCTCCCTTGATCCCCCTGCCTGCAGGTTCTCTGCCCCCTCGCCCTGCCCCCTTCCTTCTGGCTCTCTCCACGTGATCATGGCCGGCCTCCACTTCTCTCTTCTCTCTGCCATTCCTCCCATTTCTCTCCCCACCTTTGCCCTCCACCCTAAATACGCTCCCCCCTTGTGGAACCGCCTGGTCTGCTGTGGTCTGTTCTAAGATACACTCGAAGATCTAACAGTATGGTGGTGGGAGTTAATCCATGGCCTTACAACAATAAATAACTGCTCTAACTGTTTTATCCTTGAGCTAAGTACTCAGCAAGAATTTCCTTTGGTTTATATTTTTCTCCTTCAACTTAGCTCAGATCAACATCAAAAGATTTTTTAATTTCAAAAGTTTGCAGAATGAGTTTAGCTAAGACATCTGTCCACAATTGATTTATTCCATATCTGGGAATATCGTCCTCTTTTTCCATTTCACTTCAACTTTTTTATTCAATATGTTGGGATGGCTTCTCCAGAATTTTTTTGGCAATAAACAACTGCCCTCTGATTCATCTAATTACTGTGGTTGGTTGAGCTGTTCCATCCATCTTCATTGTAAGAGGATAATACATTCTCATAGTACAGAATCTCAGCTTTACTTACTAAGTGGTATATTTATGTTTTAGATTATGAGTGCATATATAGCCATGGTATATTCAAAAGTTGTCACTGGAAGAAATGATCTCTTATGAGCATTTGTCTTAGTTTGTTTTCTATTGTTATTATAAAACATCTTGGGGATAAACAGATTTATATCAGATTACAGTTGTAGTCTTATTATAAAAGAAAGTCAGGACAGGAACTCAAGCCAGGAATCTGGAGGCAGAAATTGAAGCCAAGGCCCTGGAAGAATCTTGCTTACTGGCTTGCTCTTCCTGGTTTGCTCAAATTAGGTTTTTATATAGGCTAAGACCACCTACTTAGGGATCGCACCACTCACAATGGGCTAAACCTTCCTAACATGAATCATTAATCAATAAAATGATCCCACAGGTGAGCCAATAGGCTACTCTTATGGAAGCATGTTCTCAACTGAAGTTCCTTCTTCTCAGATGACTCTAGCTAGTGTCAAGTTGTCAAAAGAAGTTACCAACACAGGTTTCTTGCTATCCAATCTATCATAAAAAATACAAATTCTAGGCCACAGTTCTTTCTCCACTTGGAATCAGAACTAACTGCAGGATTGCTATAGTAGAACTGTATCCTTTCTTAAGGTTTTCCGTATCTACAATGAGCTAAAAACAAACCTTTGTACTGAAGTAACAAAAGTTTGAGATCTTTGTATCCATATCACTGGTCAATTATAAATCGATTGGCTACAGGGCTTTAAGGGAAATAATTTCAGGAAAGTGTTTGACACTACATTGGTTGGCATCTTTACTACCTAAAACAGGAACAGGGATGATTTTAAATCGAGCCAATGCAGAAAATGTTGGAAAATGTGTATGCTATTGATTTGTTTACTATTTAGATCATCTACATTAAAAATCCCATAAAACCTCTATGCCCATCTAATAGAATCTTGGTCTGCTCCTGTCTTGACCCATTTATTGGAGCTGATGAAGCTGTCTTGCCCTGGATTAACCAAGCATCAAGCTTTCTTGATGTTTTGATTATTCCAAATGCCCATCTCAACATGCAAGAGCAATCAAGTAGCATTTATTGAAAGAGCTCAGGAAGAAATATAGGTGCTAAAAACTGCATCATGTTTAATAGGGCATGTAGTGTTATCTCCTTTAGATAATGAAAAAGAGGAGCCAAGGAGAGATTAAAAAAAAAAAGAACTTTCTGCTGCCCCCAACCTTCAACCTCAACACATTAACAAGAAGCCACAATCTATCATTTAAAGACATACATTAAAAATTAGGGAATGACTAATAGTTTTTAATCACTAAATGATTTTTCAGCATTAAGTAATTTTGATGTAGAAGATTAATTCATTAAAGATAATTCAAAATTATCTGACATTGAATTTTTCAACATCAAATGATAGCAACACTCCTGTACCAAGGACTTTCGGAGACAGTAACTTTCAAGCTATCAGAGCCTCTAGTGGAGCTTGCTAAGTCTCAGATTGCAGAGACCTTCTACAAAAGTCTTGGGTCCACTTGATATGAGTCAAAACATGACATTTGCCTTTCTGATTAGCTCTTAAAAATGACATATTTGGGATTGATTATGGAATGCACTTCAAGAAGTACTGTTAGATTCAAGCCAACTAAAGGAGTAGGGGGTCCTTACCGTATTTGTCAGGATTACTTAGAGATATGTCGCACAGGTAACTGCAATTAACTGCACTATTAAAGCACTTATTATCACAAATGGCTAAACACTAAGCGACGTGTCAGATCACTGCTTAGCATCACCCAAATTTAAATTATCTCCAGTACTTCTTATTCAGCCAACACAAAGAGTAGAGCCAAACATATCAAACCTTGTTTAAATAGACACAATTGCTATCACTAATCAACACAGTGTGGGGCTTGCCAAAAACCTATAAAACTAATGGGTTTGCAGGAAAATCACATCACCTCTAAACCCATGCTGGTAACACCAGCAGTATTTGTAACAACATGGAAACTGACAGTAGCACATTTTATATCTGCTGTCTCTGACTTGGCTGAGAAAAGATCTCCCTCCAAAGAATTAGTGTTACAGTGCTGGCCTTATAGCTGATGCTAATTGATAAGTGGAAAAAATTGTAATTAATATATCGCAAGGATGTGTTTGTCCTATAATGAAAAAATTGCCTTTAAAATCCACTGTTTCTTTTCCTATTAAAACGTAAATATAGGGAGGAATTCATTGATTAATTCAAGCAACCTTTGCTCCATCGTGAGTGAAGCCCCGAGAAATTACACCACACACACAGTCTAATGAAAAAGCAGTGGAGGATCTTAACCTGAAGCTACATTTTCAACCTCTGCTCTGGTGACTTGCATTACTTAGCAGATGAAATTAAAGTTCTGATAAGTAATATAAATTGTTTGTGTGGGAGCAAAGTGGTGTGTCGTCTCACCCCTGTCTTTAATCCCATCCACTTTCCACTGCTCAGCTTGCTAAAACCAGTCTAAAGGAATAATTATTGCCTAGATAACATCAGCTGGTCAGGAAAAGTCAAGAATAAAACTCGCTGCAAATGTTTCCCTGAGGAATTATGTTTGGAGAAACGCACATGCAGCATGTGTGAAAGAGAACATGCATACATAGACACACACACATACACACACACACATACATAGATAGATAGATAGAGATACAGACATACTTATTATATACACACAAATGCACTTACATATATACCTCACATACCATAAACACTACATACATACATACACAATACACATAGACATACATAAATACCACACAAATCACACAGAGAGATACCACCACACACCATGCATATCACCCATACACCTCATACATATGAGATTAATTTTTCTACCAAAGGTAGTTGATCTGCCTAGGGCCAACAATTCATATATCTTGCATACTTTTAATTTTGTCCACATTCTATTCTTTAATGCAGACCTTTTCATTCTCATCACCTGGAAAACCTTCAGTTTTCACAGAGGCCACATTCGTCCCTGGATCCATGTGAACTTGATATCTTGGCATTGCTGTCCTCTGCCTGTTTTCCTTCATTTCCTTTGGACCAATTCTTTAATAGTCAGTCTTGAAAAGCTGTAGGGTTAGGGTTCAGCCAGTGGGAAAAAGGCACAACGTTGCAGTATAATAAAAGTCAAGTGAACATCCTACACTGGTGTGCCTTCTAGGTTGGGTCCTGTTGCAGGCTTTTTGCAAGAGAAAATTGCCTTTCTGAGTTATCTTTGCCTTTGTGCAACATGGAGATTTTTCTTTGTTTCTAGCACATATCATGCACACAGACATATACACACTCACATGCCATGTATATTTATATGCATACCCACACCACATAAAAAGATATGTACACACACCTCACACACAGACATATGCACAAATACTAAGGAAACAGATCCTTATGAGTGTTCCTGTTGCCCATTTCATAGATGGATACATCATGTGTACCCAGAATAAGTGCTTATAAAGCATATAAACAGATTAACATAAAGCTTATTTTTTGTGGGAACAAATTCTTGGTTGATTGGGTTTTGCTTCTTACTTGCTTCCCATCTTTTATAAATAAAAAATAGTAGCAACCAGAAATGGAAAGGAAAGCATTTCTTTTTACCCAGAAAATTTCAATGTGATGGAGTTTAGTGAAAATTTTCATTTGACTCTGATTATTATTGGAGAGTAGAGGGCACACCCACAGTATGATAAAATATGTTCATATTTCCCCATTTAGCATTCAAGAATATGTTGAGACAGTTAATTGAATGCCCCACGGCCTTCAGTTTCTCCTGAGGAACCTTGGCAAGACTGTGCTTTATGGCTCCATGTTGACCTGGCCATGTCAAGCAGAGGGCGAATGCAAATGGCCATCTGCCTGGCCAAAAGTTATTAATTATAGATTGGGCTGTTCCCACCCTGACATTCAACACACATCTGTCACTTTCCTAAGAGTTTCGTGCCTCTTTCTTAGCTGCTATGGGAAGACTCTGTCTCAGCATTTGCAATCCTCCTGAGTAGGGTGACTTAATGGTATCGAACCATGGAAGTGGCATGGTATTGCTTTACTGTTGGCGATAAATGTTTTCTGCAAATGTGAAATCCTGCTTTGTGTAGGAGGAGGATATTTTAGAACAGTGTCAAGTGAATTATGTTGGCTGATATTCACTTTGTTTTCAAATGGTGGGCATAAACAAGTGAACGGATTCATTCCTTCTGTCATAGCATCATGACACAAGTCATAACATTTTACATAACATTTAGCGCTTGGAGAAATGTGTTGTAGAACAGGAACACAAAAGCTTATTTTCAAAGGTTGGGTAGTCATTAGAGGTGGGAGGGCCATGTGACTTTTAAAATCCCATGTTCTGAGGAACAACTCATAAGCTTGTCACATTGTAGGCACCAACTGGAGTCAGTTTCCACTTGTAATTTGGTCAAGGATTAAAAATGAAAGACATAAATGGTCTTCCAAAAGTTTAGAAAATATTTTATATAACCATTGTGATAAATTCTCTGTGTGTATTTTAAGTAACTTTTCAGTGATACTGAAGTCTTAAGGGAGTATATAAGCATTTTTAGAATGGATTTTACCACTTTTGAACATACTCACATGTGTTTTACACTATTATTTTTTCATCTATGTTGGAATAATTTGGTATTAGATGTGAATGTTACACATTATAGACACAAGATATTGTACTGATATTGTAACCACCAGAAAGCCAAAGAAACACATTCTTATGAGTGTTCCTGCTGCCCATCTCATAGATGGATACATCATGTGTACCCAAAATAAGTGCTTATAAAGAATATGAACAGATTAACTCAAATCTTACTGTTGTGGGGACAAATTCTTGTTTAGTTGGGTTTTCTAGTAGTGGGAGGAGGTATCAACCCTCATTTCCATAAGTGTTTCAAAGTATAAGACTATTAAAAAAAAGAGAGGAAGAAAAGGAATGGGCGTTTTGGGAACTGGGTGTGTGGGAAAACTGAGCTGTCGAAATGATAGCATTTAGCAAGATGGAAGAAGAATTGAAACCAGTCTCTAGGATGTTACCATGGTGCTTCTCAATTAAACTGTTCAACTCTCTGCATACCAACTTCTTACATGAGGACATGGGTATGATAACAGTCATAACCCACACAGGTATTGAGGCCAAATAAATGAAAATTCATAAATATAAGATGGAAAAGAGAACCGAGGTTTTGACTGGTGTCTTTATTAGTTTTGTGTATTAGTGTTAGAATAATGATCAAGAGGAGAACCTGTGACATCCTGCTTAGCAGTCTGTAAATGCACATCATTCAACAGAGAGATTAAACACATGTTAAAACACATTCAATTTGTGGGAATGCATGACAACAGTTACAGTCTCTTACTTCAGACACATGCTAGCTATTCACTTAGAAACCATACTTTTAATACCAGTGCTGGCAAGGCATTTTGAGGTATTGATAAACATGCCTTCTGCCTCATTTCGACCCCTACTCAAATCCCACCCCTGTGTGTGTTTGTGTGAGTGTGTGTGTGTGTGTGTGTGTGTGTTGGGGGCTGGCTGCTACTAGACTACAAAGCAAACTGTACATGCTGTGGGAAATCCAGTCTTCATTGGCCAGAGGGCAGGGATCTCTGAGAACTTCAGAATTGGAAGAAGATCCCCAGATCAGGACAGTGTGAATAGACAAGAAAATGTCAGAAATAATTTCCTTGGGCAGATGGAACCAAGCGGAATTTTAAAAGTTGTTTAGGAGCTCAACAAATTAGGACACTGGGGTAAAACAATATGACAGAAAATGCTATGTGCTGAATTTCTCAAAGCATGAGAAGGATGTCACAATCCAGACAATTTAGTAAGTGCTTCAGATTTCAGGGTGAAGAAGTCATGAAGAAGAGTCCTCTCTGGCCTGTGTCGTAGAAGTTTGACTTACTCATTTCCTTTCCCTTGATTTTTGATGTATAATGGCTGTTCAGATATTTGATTAGATACAGTGTGATACTTCAATGCATACGCACAATTTAATATCTCCATTATAGCAATAGGTACATCTACATTCTCAAACATTTATAATTTGGGTGTCAACATTCAAAATCTGTCTTTTACTGTTATAATGTATTTGTGTGAATCAAAGCTGTTAGTCACATTTATAGCACATATTTTTCTTCTCATTACTGTGACAAAATGCCTGTTAAAAAGCAATTTAAGAGGGGGAAGGGTTTATTCTGGGAATAATGGTGACAGCTCAGTGCCATGGCTAGTCACATAAAAGAGAGAAGGATACTGGTGCTCATGTTGTTTCTTCCTTTCATCCATGGTTTTAGTCTGGATCAGAGACCATGAAACAGAGCTATTCACAGTTAAGATGGATCTTCCTTCCACAGTCAAACATCTCCAGAAATGTCCTCACAGACATAACCAAAATTGTATCTCTTGGGTCAACAGTTTTCCATCTTCCTAATCCTGCAACCCTTTAGTTCCTCATGTTGTCCTGACCCTAAACCATAAAATTATTTTTTTTGCTAATAACTGTAATTTTGCCACTTTTATGAATTATAATGTAAATATCTATGCTTTCTGATGGATTTAGGTGACCCTTGTGAAAGAGTCATTTGATCTCCAAAGGGGTCATGACCCACAGTTTGAGAACTAATGTACTAGATGACTGCAAGTCCCGCTAAATTGAAAAAAAATGAAATTAACCCTGATATCCTACTGTGTGATAGATCACTGGATGAGACTTCTTCTGTCCAGCTACATCAGTAATCTATTCTTGCCTCCTTTCCATTCTTTCTCCTACCTCAAGCTCTATTGATTGCTATTAATCAGAATTGTGATTTGCATTTGTAGAGTAAAAACAAGAAATGAAGGCAAGGGTGATGTCTATACAAGCCAGAAGAGAACATCAGATGCCCTAACAGTAGAGTTAATTATGAGTTCTACTGTGAGTGCTGGCAACTGAACGAGGTTTTTTTTTTTTTTTTGGAAAAGAGTATATGTTCTTTATGTAAACACTTTTCCCTGCTATGAGGGCAGCCAAACACCAGATTCTTCAATAAATTGTAGAGAATGCTCAAGTTCACATGGAGAAAGAACATGTCTCATATTTCCACTTATTGGAAGACAGTAAATGAAACAGTTGGGTTGAAACATCCTTAAAACTGTTAAGTTGACAATAGAACCAACTTGTTTATTGTCAGAAGTAAAGTATTGTTGATAACAAACTTGAGCGTTGGACTAATGATGAGAACAGTCATCCAGCTATTTGAGAGCCAGAGGCACAAAGAGGGACAGTTCAAGGTTTGGGTGACAGACTGGGTTCAAGGCCAGCTTGAGTAATTTGAGGTGGATTGCCTCAAGTAACTGATGCAATATGAGAAGAATGCAGCTGCCAAGGAAAGAAAGACAGTTGGTGCTCAATGATGAGATAAGATGACATGAGATGGCCTGGTGATGCTGACTCTAATTCTCAGGATTTCATAGATATATCTGTGAAACACTGTACATGTGGTGGGCTGATGAGAAGGAAGAGTAAAGCAAGACACTTTCTGGGTAATAGTTCTGGAAAACCTGAAGAGGTTTGCACAGTTGGAGCTGCCATGAGACACAAAGTCTATACTCAGCAGAGTCCGAACCCAGGGTAAGAGGCTGAGAATTATTTTTTCACTGTTCTTTATTAAGAAAGCTGTGCCAGGCAGTGGTGGCACATGCCTTTAGTCCCAGCACTTAGAAGGCAGAGACAGAAGGATTTCTGAGTTCCAGGACAGCCTGGTCTACAGAGTGAGTTCCAGGACAGCCAGGGCTATACAGAGAAATCCTGTCTCGAAAAAAAAAAAAAAAACCAACCAAACAAACAAACAAACGTAAAAGAAAGAAAGCTGCATGTCCTCTACAGGACAGACATGCTTGCATGACCTCAGAAGTTTTTTGACTGAAGATACTCAGGTACAAATGAATAAAAGATCCTGGAGAAACAAGAGTTGTTTCTATCTTCGGGAGTGTCTTAGGTTTTGTTCCTTGTTGCTATAACAAGTGTCCTGACTTACCTTCCACATTGGTGTGTGTGTGGGGGGGGGTGGAGTGGGGGGAATGTGATGGTGTTAATAACCATTCCTCAAGTTCTTACCAGTGATTTCACCATGTACTTCAAAAACAGAGTTCAGAAATCTCAGATCTGAAACTGACCTGAAAACTAGATTCTAGGGTACGACAACGTGTTATGTAAGCTTCCAAAGAGGGAAGCACTTGATAGGCGTACCCAGCTATGACACCTATAAACCACATGAATGAATAGCATAACATGTAACCCTATGTGTACTGGACACCTGACTAATTACTCAGTGCTAGAGAAATATTGGGAAATAGAAGAAAATATAAAATTAATTTATTAAACTCACATCCTACCTAGTAACAATCTATAACATGTGCCTGTATACCTAAAGATAAGCATAGTCATCATTTACCCAACATCAAGGAAACTTCCTCACCATAGAAAGGACCACTACAAAAAACTACAGCCAATCAACAATGAAGAGCTGTTGAAGTCCAATCCCAGTGGACAAATCTGTAAACACTCCTATTGGCATATTTGTTTTAGATATTGTATTGATTTCTTATATCTCTACTTCCCTTCTAACTCTTACTACACAGTAATCCCTTACAACCCCCAGCAATAGGTAGGAGAGAAAAAAAATGTTAGAGGGAAAAGGGGAAGTAAATCTCTATATGCTACTTCCTGCTTATTAGGGGTATTGGGTCCTTGGGGCAAGTTCAATCTTTGTCATCAGAATATCCAGCAGTCTAGCAAATCACCAATAGCAAATGCAACAGCAAAGGCAACAGCAGGATAAACAGAGTCTGGAGCAGCAGCAAGGAGGAACAGCAGCCTCCAGAGACCCTTTAGGGACTTTCCCATTTATACTCTCCCCAGAGTCCCCAGAATTAAACTATCTGCAATAGGCAAAGATAGTAAGGG
Source organism: Grammomys surdaster (assembly GCF_004785775.1). Taxonomy (NCBI): domain Eukaryota; kingdom Metazoa; phylum Chordata; class Mammalia; order Rodentia; family Muridae; genus Grammomys; species Grammomys surdaster. The sequence continues at coordinate 649,809 of NW_021604708.1, read as the reverse complement.
AGAGGTTGATGACGCTTTCCAGAAACAAGCACACCAATTGGTTGTCCTGTGACAAACTGTTAGTCCAACAAACTAAGGCACTAGTAGTGACATTATATGGACTCATCAGGTTATATTTAGAAATACGCATGCGTTTGAAAATGCATGTGGGACTGAAGAGATGGCTCAGTGGCTAAGAGCTCTGACTGCTCTCCCAGAGGTCCTGAGTTCAATTCCCAGAAACCACATAGAGGCTCACAATCATCTATAGTTTGATGCCCTCTTCTGCCATGCAGATAGAGTGCTCATATACATTAAATAAATAAATAACTCTGGGGAAAAAACCCTAAGCTCCTTGATCTTTAAGAAAAATGCATGTATGAATGCAATAACAGTAAGTGAATAAAAGAGGCTGTCTGTTGGAAGGAAAGGGGGTTGTATGGTAAGGATTAGAAGTGGGGAAGGGAAGGGAGAAATATTGCAATTAAATTATAATGTCAAAAACAAACAAACAAAAGCATAAAAAAAATCGTGAATGCTTATTCTCAGGCCAGTTTTTTTTCACCTTTCTGTACAGTCTAGGATCCAAGCTCAGAGAATGTTAACTACACTGAGAGGCTTTTCTCAGGTCAAGTAATCTAATCATGATAATCCCCTACTGGTTTGTTCAGAGTGTAGCCCAACTTAGCTAAATCCTTACAGGAGTGCCAAGTTCTGTCTTGTTGATAATTAACACTGACTATTACAAAGAGGGTTTTTTTTGGGGGGGAGTGGAAACAGGAAAGGGCAGCAACTCTCATCCCTGGCTGACAAGAGATATCAAGTGTACTCTTCAGTAATGCTCAATCTTGTATTTTTAAATTTGAAGGATTAAACCACCATGCCATCATATTGCCTTGTAGATTTACATTTTTGTGTTCTGGGTCTGGTCAGAGGAGCCTTTATTTTCAACTCTACCAGATTTTGTGGTTTGTGGTTTGTCTTCATCGGTTGGTTACAGCTCAGGTTTCTGTTTTCATGATTTTTCATAAACATAAATAAAACTCATAGTCCTACATTTTATTCCCAGGGAAAGACAAACTCTTTAAGAAAAACACGATTTCAGCTGTGTTTGTAGATCAGAATCTCAGTTCTACTGTTAATTAATGTGTAACATCAAGCAGCTACTCCCCTCTAACCTCAGATTCCTTTCTTGCACAAAACTGGTTTACCTACGTATCCTTGTGTCATCGCATCCAAACATCTCCACATGTTACAATTTTTACCTTCTCAAGTCATTCTCAAAGGCAGGATTAAGAGTCCAACTTTGAGCATCTGCAGCCAGAGTAGGAGACAGGCCATGCACACAAATTCTGGAAACCTTCCAGTGACACCAGATTCTTTTCACCGTAGCAGCACAATCATTTCTACCAGCGTGTTCCATTACAGCTTGACTTACTGTCGGGAATTCACCTGCTGACACAGTAAAACTCCTGACTGGAAGCTGTAATACCTCAGTGTCATGCAGTGGAGGAGGGGAACCTGTTCATAAATTCCACCAATGTGCACTGCTTTATTTGGGGTCCCAGTTGCGGACTCATTATTTATGCTGTGTATAGTAGGCCATCAGTGTATTCCTCTGGGAAATTAGTTCACAATTTAGAATGGTTTCAAAGTACAAGTGCTTCTTAAGTCATTTTCTGAGGTTAAATGAGAACTCTTATTGCTCTCTGTGAGCTCAGAGGGGATGGTTTATATATCACCAGTTCCCCCTCCTCCAGCTTCTGCTGCACTGTCTCTTTCTCCTGTTCCAATGCACTTTGGTGTTAAATTTCTCTTCCACTCACTCCTTTTCCTCCCCAGTTTTTGAAACTAATAAATGAAATGGTATTTGTTTCATTTTTCTCATTCACTGGGACTAGATTAGTCACTTAATTTTTAAAAAAGAATAATAATTACTTATTGTGTATTCTTGTTTTATGCCATGAGTATGGAGGTCAGGGGACAGTTTATGGACGTTGATTTTTTCTGTCTACCAGTAGGGTTCCAGGGAGCAAACTCAGGTCATTGGTTATAGGGGCTAATACCCACTGATCCAACTCAACTAACCTAGTATCTCACTTTAGCTTTCTATTTTAGAGTCTTCAGAGACCATGGAAAGTATATATAGCCTTTCCAGTTGGCATTGCTTAGTGAATTAGAAGAATCCCGCTGTTCTCATTCCAAACCTTCCATCCTAGCCTATTTTCCAAGGATTCAGATATTATGCTTGAGCATGAAGGCTCCCAGAAAGATCATGTCCTGCAAGCCAGAGATTCAGTCCCCTGTGCATTGTCTTAGTGGCAAGTACAAAGCATATCATTAACATTAGAAGTACTTTTTGGGGACTCCGTCTTTACAGGCCCTTGTGATTCTCTGTACTAGAATATCCTTAAAATTTTAAGTCTCATTCATGTGTAAGATGTCGGCATACCCTCTTTCTATTGCTTCAGCCATCAAAGGCCTGGCTGGTTACTCCTAACTAGATACCATCCTTAGATAATGGATATCAGTTTACTTGTTATTACTTTCAGGAAACAGAAAAAAATCATCATATAAAGCTCTTATGGGATTTTTGTTTTCTATTCCTCTTTTCTCAGTAAGTGTCTAAAATGCCAAAGCCTAATATAATTATAATAATCCAAAGAGTGACTAGAAAATAAACCAAAGTTGTTAATCACATTGAGTCTATCATTCTCCCAATAGCCAAGGAAGCCTACGGTTTTTCTGATACCAATATTACAGCCTGTCTCAGAAGCATTCTGAGAACCTTTCAACAAGCAGAAAATGTACTCACCAAGGAGATTAAGTGTTTAGTTTCAAAATGTTTGAAATCACTAGCTCAAACACAGAAACGACACACCAAAGAGTGTAAAGAAACAAAGAACGCAAGAGATCAACAGAGTAAATATCACCTGGAAGTACTAACAGTCTTAAAGGTTAGAAATCCTTAGTTCAACAAAGGATCCATCTATTGAAAACAATCAATTATGAATTCCCTTCAAAAATAAAAGTTAATCAGCCAATAGCTATTAGCTACAGGCTCCAGGGGTGACAGATTAAGCAGGTATCAAACTAAAACTCAAATATAAAGGAGGAGATTTTAGAAAAATAAATGCTTTCAGGCATTTCTGAGAGGCAGTGGGAGTTCAGATCCCCAGATGCCAAAGCCCACATTCATACATGATTTGGGGGATTGCACTGAAAAAAGATCAGTGTGCACTATAGTAAAATTTCCATGTAGTATTTACAGTAGCAATTGGACTCTATTGTTTTTATTGATTTTTGTTTATTTAAGTCAGTTCTTTTTCTACTACTTTATTGTGACAATAGATCAAAGTTAAGACTCCTTCCTCCTGCAGGTTTTGAAAGGAGTAGGTGTTAGTTGCTAGTGTTAAGGTGGGCATTTTATTTCCATTTTAAGACTAACACAGTTTAAAAATTTCAATATCTATAATTCCATTCATCTAGAGATTGATTGGTTTAAATAACATTTTAGGGATCTATGATGTCTCAGATATAGAAATCTAATATTCCTTTTTACATGAGAAGAGTAAATGGACACTGTTTATAAAGATTAGCCAAGTCATTTCTCCATTCCTAATGTCTCCACAATTTGTTATCTAGGGTTCAATGTTGTGATTTTTGCTTTTCCATAACATACTCTTTATCAGCAAATCCCAAGATTATCAGATAGATTCAGAAAGGAGGTGAACACATTAAAACTTTCTAATTTAAGGGTATTCCACTATTAAGGCCTTCTTTTAGATTTTTTGGTTGTTAATATTTATACAAAAAGTATTTTATTTTTATTGGATATCTTATTTGTTTACATTTCAGATGTCATCTCTTTTCCCTATTTCCCCTCCCTAGAAACCCACTATCCCATCCCCCTTCCTCCTGTTTGCTTTTATATCATTTTAATTACATACAAGTATTTAATCACATTCCCCTACACATTGTTGGAGAAGTCATAAGATACAGAATTATGACTTTTCCTATCACCAGTGTTACTGAACTTAGAGTCACAATCTAGACCTTAAGAAGTCAAGTTCACTTACTAATCCTTAAGAAGCCAATTAAAACAGCCAAATTAATAGGGAAAAATGAAAACAATTTATTAAATGTGGCTGGCTACAATAGAAAGAGGGCAAAAGGATTTAGTGACACTAGCCCACCTATTTTAAGATACTGTGTTGAAACTAAAAGTTAACAAGAAAACTAGGGATATGCATGTCGAACACACAATGTCCTAACTCATTATTGCTTCATCATTGTCTGGGATTCAGTCTCATTCTCTCAGTGGTATGACAAGTTCTCTTTCTAGCTGGTGCATTTTCCTTTCTCCAGCATGAGATTCCTGGGGAAATGCTCATTGTTGAGTGACTGATGTTCTAATACCCTAATAGTCAAAATGAAGGGTACAAGTGTCTCTTTAGGATATCTTATGCCAAGACAAGATGTTAGCACTATATCAGGATCATAAAATGCACAGAGCTATTAGGAACATTTTTCTTCTCTTTGATATCTCACCTAGTGTTACTCTGCAGTCTTGAATTGATTTTCACATGTGTGCCTTGCTTTCTGAGTATCTGTTTCTGCAAGAGAGACTTCATTTTCATAAATGCCACTGAAACAAGGGAAGAAACAAGTCTCTAAAAGTCATATTCCACCTCTAGTTGTCTAAATATACAATCTTCTTTTGTTCTGTAACACAGCATTCATTGGAAGAGTTGTATATTTAAAAAATAAACCATAATGCCTGTTTCTTTATCCTTGAGTTTATTCTCTGCAATGAGCCAAAAATGCTCTCTCTGCATAAAAAGGGAGACTTACTGTTATATAATCAAATTATTGTAAATTAATGTAAAACCCACAACAGGCCAATATTGTCCAGATCACTAAAACCTAGTGCAATGCTTTGGCTCCCTGTGAAGCATATGGATCCATCAATCAAATCCACCAAGGATATGGTCTCAATAAAAACAAAATGACAAGCAAAGCAACAAAAAGCTGTCAATTAAAATCATTCTAGAATCAATGGATTAAACAGAGAAAGTCAGAATTGTCTTTTTAACTTAAATCTTCTAAATTAACCCTAAAAACACAAATAAATTTATTGTCAATCAATGCTTAACTAAATTCAAGCAGTCACTTAACTTTCACTTTTAATACAGTTATACACATAAAACTTGAAACCGTGACTGCATGCGCAGAATTGTACAGGTTCAAACCACACACTATAGTATTTGAAGTGGACCCAAAGGCCCACCTCAAACCAAAAAGCTGTTTGCAATTGCTATCTGTTGTGAAAGAGAAAATGAATTTTCCCCAATGGTTTGTTATTGGATTTATCAATCACACTCTAGGGCAGGGCTCATGCCCAGGAAGAATTGACAAAAACAAAATGGAATGCATGATTTTTCTGTTTGTTCATTTGAATATGCTTGTATGTCTTTTTCATTTCATTTTATTTTATTTTGTTGTGATTTTTGTCTTATTGCGTTTTTTGTTTGTCTTGATTTTTTTGAGAGAGAGTGAGGAAGGAGGAAGAAAAAGAGAGGAGAGAGAGAAAACATGACATTGGACGGGTTAAGGGGAGGAACTAGGAGTTGCAAAAGAATATGCCACAAATATATTGGGTGTTTTGTTTGTTTGATTGGTTTAGTTTGGTCTGTATGTATGTTTTGTTTTTGAGACAGAATTTCTCTTCATAGGCCTGGATGTCCTGGAACCCACTGTATAGACCAGGTTGGCCTTGAACTCCCAAGTGCTAGGATTACACTTATGTGCTATTACTACAAGCCAGCTTATATATTGTATAAAATTTTTTATATAAAATAAAGTCACACACACACACACACACACACACCACTGCTTCAAATAAATAAGTTACTTAACTTTTTAAACACATTCACCAATGGAAAATGAAGAAAACAAGACACATACATTCCATGACCGAGTTGTGTGTCACTCTGGCTAGCTGACATGTTTTTAAGACTTCTGGAACAAAATAATGATGAGGACTTCATAATCAGAATGAGTTTATGTATAAGTTAATGTGGTGCTCCACTGCAGTCTTCACAGTGTCTCTCCTTTATCTCTCTCCTCCAACCCCCGCCTTCCCCCTCTATCTGTCTCTCTTTTCTCTGTCTTTGGGAGGTGAATAGACTCTCAGTGGGTCAAGGCTTAGGAAGTAGGCTAGGTTGGCCAGCCAATAAATCCAGGAACCCACCTCCCAGTACCATTGATTACAAGCATGCGCCATCACACTCTGCTTTTCTTTGTGGCTTCTCAGAATCTTTCTTGGGTCATGGTATTTTCATTTCAAGTGATTTTCTACAGAGCCATCTTCCTAGGCACAAAGTGAGTCTTTGAAAAACAAACAAAGAAACAAAACCATCACAAAATAATAAATCCTAATGCTCACAGAGGGATGGATGTCTTCTTTAAATCTTTCAAGGAAAGTTGTTGAAGGAATCTAAAAATCAAGTGGTATCACCCCTTCTATTCACATGGGGACAGAATCAATTCAGGCTTTAGACAGCCAGGAGGGAAAACCTGGAGGTGATATCACCCCAGATAAGGATTGTGGCTGCCAGCATTGTAGAGATGGAGAGATCCTTCTAAATGTCCTGCTAAAGGACAGAGAAGAGTAGAGAAGAAAGACAAGCATAGCCATACTGAA
>NW_021604708.1:597309-642724 GCF_004785775.1 Grammomys surdaster | reverse complement strand
TTAGAAACAAGCCTGAGTGTGTGTTAATTCTAATGATATAAATATTTTTTGCTTAAACTCCTGCAATACTGGTACTTGGAGGATGAGTATCATGGGGTGTGTTGCCTCAGACCAACTCCACCCACTGCTGTGAGGCTCACAGAACTTCCACCAAGTGAGCTGTGCCACTGTGGCTCTCACATGGTGCTCTGCCACATGGGCTAGGGAGCCAGACAGGCCCCACATAGACCTCACAGTTCCACATTTCCTGATACCAGACTGTATAAGCCTGCAAACACACACCTGCATATTGATTGGTAAGGAGCTTCCAATTGGCAGGAGGAACCCTAAATGCTGGTATCAGGTTGAGCTGCTTTCTGGCGATCTCTGGGAGGTTGCCACTGCTGGGGCTCCTAGATATTCTCTTGTAGACCTGATATCCAGGCTGCCTGCCTGATCCGATACTGACTTTTCTCTTGGGATGCTGATACAAATAGTTTGGTAACAGCCCTCCATCACCCAATGGGTGCTAAATTATCTTCGACTGTACCCCCACACACACCACTAGGTTGTCTCCTGAAAAACCTCAACTCTCTGAAATTAATTCCTGATTTGAGGCATTCCAAACTGATACACCTCTGCACTAAGGTATGAATTCAGAACCCTCTAGATAATGGTTCAAAATGGCCACATAATGGCATTCTAGGCCTAATCATTTTAAAGGGGCTTCATACATACTGCCAGCAGTCTAGTAAATGGAAAGACATTCCTTATATCCAAACATTCATCTACCTTTGCTCTAATCCTCCTATGTGTTTTGCCTGTTTCCCAGCCCAGCTTCTTTTAGCCATGAAACCTACTCAACCACCATTTGATGACACTATCTTATATCCAGAAGAGGAACCACCCCCCCCTTGCATGACAGACCTGTTTCCATGCCACCAAAAACCCAAAGTGCTGCCTCAGTTTCTTCTTCTCACCAGGATACCTCAGAGTCTACTAGCCCAACCTCTCCAGACCACTCTCCTCCTTCTGTGCCAGCTGCAGGCCACTCTAATCACCCTGTGTTGGCACCAACCTTTATCCCTCCTATCACACATTCTAAGGCCACACCCAAATCTCCAATTCCTTCTCCTCTAGGGATACCTAAACCAGCATCTGTTCTTTGTCTAAGGGAAGTGGCTGGAGTTGAAGTTCTGGTCAGAGTACATGTCCCTTTCTCACTGAGTGAACTTTCTCAAATAGAAGAGCAGACTGTGTTCCTATACCTCTAACTCCTCTGCCTTTATTAAGGAGTTCCAGTACATCACTCAGTCTTATAACTTGACTTTCCATGATGTACATATGATTCTTACTAACAATTTACTTCCTGATGAACACAGTTGAGTTTGGGAAGAGGCAAAAACGCATGCAGATCACATTCATCAAACAGATGAAACTTATCTAATCAGATCTGAGGTAGTTTCTGACCAGGATCCTTGAGGGAATTATAATTCCACAGGTGGTATCTTAGCCAGAGATAGATTTATAACAAGTCTTTGGCAGGCCTAACAAAGGCAGCCTTAAAGCTAGTAAACTTTGAAAAACTTCAAGTGGTTGTCCAGGACAAACAGGAAAACCCATCTCAGATTTTAGAATGCCTTACAAAGGCTTTATTGCAGTATACCAATTTGGACCCTGAAAACCCAGAAGGTAAGCAACTTCTGATGACCTGCTTTTTTCCCAGAGCTACCCCAACATAAAAGCCAAACTTAGGTGATTGGAGAAGGGGCCCCTAACTCCACAGGCAGAAGTCTTGGTGCTGGCCTTCAAGGTATACCATGAGAGAGATGAGAAAGCCCGAAAACAGAAAATAGAAATACCACATGCTGGCAAAGGCTCTCTGATCAGCTTCAGCTGATACTTTTGACTCCCAGTCTTTGAAGGCTTAGGGACCACCAGTCCCCTGCTATAAATGTGGTCAACAAGGTCATTGGGTGAGGGCTTGCCCCAACCACAGCAAACCAAGGGGGTCATGTCCTAGATGCCATCAGAAGAGACATGGGCTGTCGCTTGCCTTCATGTCACCCAGAACAGAGGGACATCATTCCCAGAAAACCCTTCAGCTGACCTTCTAGGATTGGCTATGAAGGGCTGACTGGGCCTGAGCTCTCTCGACACGACCACGCCTATCACTAGCAGGGAGCCCCGGTAGCTATTATGGCATGTGGAAGACATAATACTCCTTCCTCTTGTACACTGGGGCCACTTACTTGGTCCTAATGGAGTTCTAGGGACCCACTTCACCCTCACATTTTCCTATTGTTGGGGTAGGAGGACAACCGTATGTTTCTCATCAGAACCCCCCCCCCCACACACACACACTTAATTGCATTTTTAGGAGTGTACCTCTCACCCTTTCCTTTTTGGTAGTGCCTATATGTCCTGTCCTCTTGTTGGGAAGGGATATTTTAGCTAAGTGGGGATCCTCTATCTCCTTTGCTCCTCCAATTCACCTAAACCCAAGCTCACCAGCAGTTCCCCCGCTCCTTCTAGCCAGTCAACCTACTAACACTAACATGTTATTTCCCTTACAAACTTCTCAGGTGGACCTCCGAGTTTGGGACGTCCAGAACCCCTTTGTTTCTAAACATCATTCTCTTGTTGTCTGTCATCCAGTTACTGGACTCTACCAGGACCATGCTCTATTAAGCTCCAGAGGATGTAGAGATTACACACCTTGACCTCAATCCCAGGAAATGAGACTACAATCTGGCAGCTGAGTTTGACCTCACTGGACTAGACATGGGTTTCTCCTCCTCCCACTGCTGCTTGTTTCCATCCAGGTCAGCCCTTACATCCAGAGATTCGAGGTTTAAGACACACCCCCCCTCACACACACAGATAACAAATTGTCTTTCCAAACAGGATCAGGAAACTGCTCCTTAGTCGGATGCCAAGAACCAATCCAAATTGCTATCATCCCTATATCTGTTGTCCCATCTAAATATTATGTCCTCTATATTTGCTTTCTTTTTGACCAGATAAAAGATTATTGTAGAAACTGGCGAGACAATTATGGGGGCTGCCCATATTGGTCTTGTCAGATACATATGCTAGGATCACAGACCAACCATTTCTTCTACCAACACCGCAAGACACTCTTTTCTACATACAAGACCCTCAGGATTCCAGCTGTGGTGCTTCAGAACCAACATGGGCTAGATATCCTGACAGCTAAAGAAGATGATCTTTGCTGGTTCCTCCAAGAAGAATGCTGTTTTTACGAAACTTCCTGTTACAGGATTACCAACCACTGTCCACAGAGGAACTTGATGCACACATCTACCAAGTGGACCCTGATGGTGAAAGTCAGCTATACCTCAAAATAAACTATGCCCCTACACAGCAGGAAGTAGTTTAAGAGACACAGTGCCTCTACTCCCCTTTCACCATTGGCTTCCCCTCTCCTTTTTTCCTTTTCTTTATAATAAGAAAAAAGGAAGGTATGTTGGTCTCAGGCTCCAAACCCAGTGACATCACATCTAGGTGACCCCCATGTCATTGCCAAGGCAACTGCCATACATTCTCAGAATCCTGGGAAACCTGGATACTTCCCACCTTCACCTGGGAGAGGCTACATCACCACCCATATAAAACAGGAAGAACCACCTGACCTTGCTTTCTTCTTCCATCTTCTTCCTCTTCTCCCCCCCATCTTTGCCCTATCTCCTAAATGAACCCCACTTGGAACCATTTGGTCTGGTGTGGTCTGTTCTAAGCTGTGTGCAGATGTATATCAATGTCATTTTTTATTTGGTAAGAAACTAAACAAATTAAAACTATACTAACAGCCCATTCATTGTATGCATTTCAATCCATTTTCACAGTTAATAAATTGGTGCTGTTTCCTATACTCATAAGGCAAATCTTTACTGAAACAAGTATCTTTCCTCCTATTGCCATCCTGTGCCCTTCACATATTGTTTTGTATATATTAACACCAATTATTTCACTAATTTTTTGTTCACCTTCTTTAATATACAAAGCAACACATCCCCCTAAGCACAGGGAAACTATGGTTTTAGGCTAATGGTCTGTAGAGTGAATGTAGCCAGCTGTTGTTTTGTCTGACATAATATCTTTTCTCAATACCATTTCTTAAGATTACATCTGAAGATTAAGTCCTACTGTGTCTCAGATTGGGAAGGGAGATGGAGACTGTGCTTTTAATTGAGTGTTGAGAGAGATGATCCAGCTTTTAATCAGCAATGCCAAGTAGTTGCTCTTCAGGTTCATTCAGGCAGACAAAAATGTTTTAAGTTTCTGCTATTTAATTTTTCAAAAAGAAGTGTGTCAGGAGTTGTTTGAGGGTGCAATCTTCATAGGTATGATAAAATTCATCTCTATATATATTACATTGTATAAATTATAAATACATTGTGTATTATATATGTGTGTTCTATATACACACATGTGTGTGTGGTGCATGTGTGTGTGCATGTGTGTGTGTGTTTGTGTATATATATTACTATATTTTTGGTTTAAACACAAGCACAAAAGGGCTGAGTACTGTTCCAGATATTTGGCATCATTTCAATTGGCCTTAGCTAACTTGTACAACTTCATGACAGCTATCTATATTGAGAATCCCTGTAAGAAACTGTGCCATAAATTCCATTATATCCACTAAAGTGATTTTCCTATTACACACGCCAAACATTTCTTGAGAATCCAGAACTTCTCACTTCGCAGTCTTTAGTTTCAGTTCTCTCTCTCTCTCTCTCTCTCTCTCTCTCTCTCTCTCTCCCTCTCTCTTCCTTCCCTCCCTTCCTTTCTCTCTCTTCCTCTTGTTCATTTATTCCTTTGTTCCTTTTTTCTTTTCTTAACTTTCTTTTTTCTTGATTCTGATTCTCTATCTGATTTTGCTTAGTGAGACAAGTAAATACTTGGTACACATTCATAGTAAGTCCATCATATTCATAACATGTACACAAGTTTCTAAATACTGAAGTCTTTGCCATGTTCTTCATGACTCCCTCATTCATCTTCTTTTATTTTCTTTGTTTCAGTCTTTATATTTATCCCACTAAACTCCCATAATTCTTCTGTGTAAAAATTTAAGCAATTTATAAGTAAATAAATAAGTCCAAGTTAAGCATGGCTATTGCAATAAATGTTTTTTTTTCCTAATTTTTTCCCCCTGATTCTTGATTGATAATAAGTCTGGGAATACATTAAAGTTTTTCATCATTTAACATCATACATTTTTTTTTTATTTTTATCTTGAAGATTTTTAAAGGGGATAAAAGATGATTTTGAATACATGTGGAGAATCTCAAAGAAGATAACTGGGATAATTACAAAATTGACAAAGATGAAGTATACACATGAAAGAATTTGAGATTACTTGACTTTAAGGAGACAAGTAATTATGATGCAAATTAAGTCAGCATTCACATTAAGCTTTGAGCCATTATTAGCATAGGTTCAGCTCTTTTATTCAGCTGAGTAAAAATCAAGGGAATTGTATTTGAGGATCTAATCTGAACACTAGAATCAAGGCGAGGTACCTAAGGAACAGCTTATGTAAGAACACACATTTCAGATGAACCTGAGTCTCAAATACTAAGTCATATTTATTTATGTTTCTCATTGTTTGTCAGAAAGATAAAGATAGGGTTGTAAACTTTAGACCAAATGAAAAAGGGGAAAATGAATTATTAAAAGCAAATACATATTTAAATGTCTGGTCCATCACTTCCAGTATTAATTCCCACATCATTTTAAAGATACTTGGAGTCAGCTCATTCTGCACTGGATATGTGATCATACAGTCTTTGAAATGTGACCAGTGAGATGGTAAAGGAGCTTCCTGCCAAGGGTGACAACCTCAGAGTGATACCTGAAACCTAACTAATGGAAGGAAAGAATGGACTCCTTCAAGTTTTCCTCTGAACTCTGCATGCCTGCTGTGGCATTCAACTGCACACACACACACACACACACACACACACACAAATACAAATTAGAGTCTTTAATATGATGAGAATATATAAAATAGGTTGTAAATTCATAGTTTAGTAATAACTGTGGCTGATGTCAAAGATACTGTACACATATACTAGGTCAGTTTCTCTTTTCTTTTATTGGAAATATCATTTCTTATGAAGTATCTTTCTTTATCTCCTACCTGCTTCATCATGAGGAATACAGTGTACAGGCTTCTATAATTAGACCATAATCTGTCTTCAATATTTTTGAGGTCAAGCCTACATTTTAATGTGGTCAGGGAGTGTACAAAGCTGATAGAAGCCTCCAAACTCTGCTCCATCCAGGAGTTAGATTAGAGAGCAAGTTTGCAAAGGACCAGCATTAGCTTGGATAGGAGTTCTGATGAAGAGGAGTTTGTGAGCATCAAAAGACTTGAAGTTAATCTTGGATACAAGCAGACAGCTCTCTGTTCTGCCCCAGCTGGCTCTAAAGGCTAATGTGTAGATAGCTCAGCTCTTTTAGACCAGTATTTTATTTACATGTCGATTCAACTGTTTACTCAGGTTACTCAGGTTGAATCAGGATTGTATTAACCTTGATTTTTAGAAAAAGACAGCACACACATTTTTAACATAACAATAAACTCAGAGACCTGCCTGCCTTTGGGAGCACAAACAATAATGTAGCTGGGTAGGATCCCAACCTGAGATTACTATTCACCCCATTCCTGACCTAAACTCTCTCTGTCCCAGGCTGACCTTGAACTCAGGAATCTGTCTGCCTTTGTAAGTACAGAAAATAAGCTTGCTGGCTGGGATCTAGCTCTGAGATCACCATTCTCACCTGCTCTAGCTATGTTGCTAGTTGGTCTTCAATTGAATAATTTATCTGCTTTTGTGTCTTTCTGACAAGTTGGCTCATCAGTGTGGCTTCTTTTGTTCTTTTTGGTCTGGAAGGACACTTATACAATTTGTATTACATTGTTATATTTTGCATTATTGAAAATTATATATTTTGAACTTACGTTTTCAGAATTCTTTCCCACATTCTTAAGGGCTGTCCTGAATGTCTCAGCATTTACCATTTTGCTGAGACATACTGTCATCTCCCAGATCCATGCTCTTTCTAATTATCATGGAGTCATTAAGATTGGCAGAGAGACTATTCCCTGATAGCATTTCCAGGAAGAACATTTCCTAAAGGAAGAACACAGAGTAAATTATGTACATTATTATACAAAGAAGCACCAGGCCCACAGCAACCATCAACACTCATAAAGACCCATGTTGTAGTGGCTCTGCTACAGGGGCATGAAACCATGTCACAACATCCCTTCCATGTTCATTTGGACTTGACACAGGTTCTTAAGGCAGTCCTGAGTCCCTGAGTATTTTCAGACACAAAAAGACAAACAACAACAACAAAGATAAATCTCTACATGATTGCTTTTATTTTATTCAGATAAAGACAATGAACAAGAGAAAATGAAGACTATATTGGTAGGGACTGATTAATGCCCAAGCTGGGAACACTGAAATAGGTTTAATATGTATGTGTAAGGATTCACTTTACTCACTGGTGAGTAAATTATTAAATAAATCATAAATAGTGTGCCATGATAAATAATGAGGTACTAATACTTGATTGGTATAAATATAAATAGAAAGATAATGAGAAGTACTTATTTCTTCTATACCTAATATTATAAAAAATAATAGCTACAGAATACTTCCTTGCTTACTGATATTAACACAAAAATAATCTCCTTTTAACACTCATAGCACTGCTAGAAGACACCCAATAGGAACCATGTTTTACATATGAGGAAACCGAAGCCTTACATACATAGATGAAGAGTGACTCATTGACAAAATCACTCAGCTTGTCAGTGTTAGGGGCAGGATTCTACCTTTTCTTCCTCTCTATAGGTCATGACCTTCAGACCTGCCTCTCATTCAAAAATGATATTATAAACACTGGAACCAAAATCCTGGAAGTCCTGTTTCTTGAAGAATTAAGGTTTTCAAGTGAACAGAGGCCTCTGTGCTATAGAAAAATTTGAACAAACACACTGCTTTAGCTACAGCACAACCCATTTTGCCAAACCCCTTGAAGCCTCTTTACCTTGGCATATTCTCATGGAGTATCATGTGGTAAGGACATGGATGGCTGCTGGCCAGACTTGACAAGGACAATGGGAAATTCCAAAGTGTCCCCACTGCTTTGTCAGATGACAAAGACCTATTCTGTCTCCTCTCTCCCACAGTATTTCAATATATCAAAAATATTAAGGTCAAAATAAATAGCATCAGACATGTAACTATTTCCAAAATCAAGAGCACTAGTTCTAAAATTCACCCTGATTCCAGCCAATAATTGATGTAGAGCAGTCCCCTCCTTTCCCATCTTACTATGGAGTTTTATTTGAGTGACAAGTAGGAAACTTCAGAATCTATGGTTGCCAACAGTGTCCCTTCACCTACAAAAGTGGTCTTTCTGTATCCCCATCTACAGTTTAAGAACTATAGCACGGAAATTATATATGCCTATTTATATTTCTAAAGAAATATGTCAGGGGTTAAAGAAAATGCTTAGTGGGTAAAAATCACAGAAACCTGGTGCCTGGAGTTCAGTCTTTGTTGTCTACATAGGTAGGCAAATATAGTGGCACACATCTATTGTTCCAGCAGATCTACAACAAGGTGAGAGGCAGGAACAGGGAAAATTGGGTGTTTCCTGCCCAGCAAGCTTAGAGTACAGAAGTGGCACAGCAGCAGAAACAAGACAAGTGCTGCCTCAACATCTGGTGGAAAATAAGATTTAACCTCAGAAAATTGTCTTATGACAACATACATGCACACACATTTCCCCTCACATACACGAGGAAGAGAGATAGATTTAGAGATCTATATTAGTTTATTTACATGAGATTCTCTTTTTATGAGGAAATATGAGAAATGGAGTTGTGAATCCTTCCATTCTCCTGTGTGAACTTTGTGTCACTAGTTGCTCTATGTTGGTCGTTGTCTCCCTCATGTATTTACCTGGATGACAGATGCGCATATCAGCCTGCCACTTGAAATGAAGAGCAGATTATATTTCAGGGTTGTGTTATCCCCCAGAAGTGTATGATGCATGACTCATCTTGATCAGGAGCTGTTGCAGCATATTTCATAGTTACTGTTTCCAGGGCTTCAAGCGCCTCATTATCTCCCCTTGCTAGTCGGCTATAAATGCCAAAACACTCCTGCTTCCAGCATGCGCTTTTCCAACTTAGAGTCCTGTGTTCTGTGTATGTTTAGTGTTTTATGGTGCTGCATAATACAGAAATGTCATAATACTTCATCAAAAGCAGCAGCTAGGCTATTGACAGGATAGCTTTCATTCCACTCCTGGCTGAACAAATGTTCTTTGATACTTTCTGTTTAACATGAAATGCAATGCTTAAATGAATATTTAAAAGAAGCAATCAAGCTTGAAATTTAGTTTTGTCTAATTGGCTTTCCATACTCTAACAAAATTGAATGACATTAAACGATCACCTACTCCGTATAATTTTGTATTTTCTTCAATCCTAGAATTAGATTCTTCCTTTATCTTTTAACTTCTGTTAATATGATCTTTTAATTTACTAAATTTTTGATTTACTAAATTTTGTTTGATACAATCCATTATAGCAGGGAAGACATAGAGACAAGTGCTTGAGCCAGCTAGCTATATTGGCCCCGTATTCAGGAAGGAAAAGACAGAAGGAGATGGGGGTATGGAGAGGAGGAGAGAAGTGAGGGGGGCAGAGGAGAAAGAGAGAGATGCTTATGCTCAGATTGATTTTTTTACCCGGTTACTCAGTCCAGGTCCTATGCAGAGGTGCAACACTGTAGGGGAGGGATTGCCATCTACTTGTACTAAATCTCTCTGGAAACACCAGCATAGACACACTCAAAGGGTGCCTGAGGGAGATACTGAATACAGTCAAGATGACTCCTCCTTAGCTTCTTCCAGCTTCTCTTGACTTCAACCACAGGGGTCAGCAACTTCTGCCCATTGGTTGAGTGCGAATATCTGCATCTGACTCTTCCAGCTGCTTGTTGAGTCTTTCAGAGGGCAGTCATGATAGGTCCCTTTTGTGAGCACTCCATAGCCTAGTAATAGTGTATAGCTTTGGGACCTTCTCTTAAACTGGATCCCAATTTGGGACTTCTTTTCCTCAGGCTCCTCTCCATTTCTATCCCTGCAGTTCTTTCAGACAGGAAAAATTATGTGCCAGAGTTTTGACTATGAGATGACAACCCCATCCCTCACTTGATGCAATGTCTTTCTGCTGGAGATGAGCTCTACAAGTTCCCTCTCCCCGCCATAGGACATTTCATCTAAGGTCCCTCCATTTGAATCCTGAGAATCTCTTACCTTCCAGGTCTCTGATGCATTCTGGAGTGTCCCCCCCCACACACACACACCTCCTACCTCCAAAGATTGCCTGTTTCCTTTCTTTCTGATGGTCCTCAGGGCTTCAGTTCTTTTCCATTTCCCAGTACCTGATCATATCCCACTCTCCCCTCTCTGTCCCCTTTGCCACTCAGGTCTCTCCCTCTCTCTCCCCTCTTGTGATTGCTTTCTTCTCCCTTTCAAGTGGGATTAAAGTGTCCTCACTTGGGACCTTTGGCTTGTTAACCTTTCTTGAGTACTGTGAACTATATCCTGGGTTTTTTTTTTTTTTGAGGGGGGAGGCTACTATCCACTTATTAGTAAGTGCATACTATGCATGTCCTTTTGGGTCTGAGTTACCTCACTCAGGATGATATTTTCTAGTTCCATTTGGTTGCAAAACTCAGGATGTCCTTGCTCTCAATTGCTGAGTAGTATTCCATTGTGCAAATGAACCACATTTTCTGTATCCATTTGTGGGGCGGTGAGCTATGAGAGACAGCCAGGCGCCTGGTTGAACAAACTTTTGAACTCAGGGGACCCCTTGGGACAGAAGGTATTCAGCTCTGTTCCTGGGCCCCTGGCTCTCTCAGCTTCAGCCCTCTACAACCCCTCCCAGAGAAGTTTTGCTTCACTATCCAGGTAGAGGGCATGACTAACAGAGTTTTCCATATTCATGAGTTATCTAAA
Source organism: Grammomys surdaster (assembly GCF_004785775.1). Classification (NCBI taxonomy): domain Eukaryota; kingdom Metazoa; phylum Chordata; class Mammalia; order Rodentia; family Muridae; genus Grammomys; species Grammomys surdaster. Next base: position 631,657 of record NW_021604708.1, on the reverse strand, counting down.
GGCCAGGAGGCATAACTAATTAAGTCATTCCTTTTCCCACCCCCTCTTTCCCTTCTCCTATTTAAACCAGATCCCCTGGCTTTTGGGGGGACACACACACATCCAACTACCACGCCATGAAAAATAAACTTCTTCCACGGACTCCAAGTGTCATCTGGGGCCTGCTGCCACAAAGCTTCCAGCCTTTAGAAACTTCAGACTTTCTCGTGTATATGGGACCTGCCTGGGACCGGCCAGAGTAGAAGCTACTTTCCCACATCCATTCTTCTATCATGGGATATCTGAGTTGTTGTCAGCTTCTAGCTTACACACACAAGGCCACTATGAACATACTGGAACATGTGCCCCTGTGGCATGGTCGGGAATCTTTTGGGTATATTCCCAAGAGTGGTATTGCTGGGTCTTTAGGTATATCTATTTCCAGTTTTCTGAGGAACCTCCAGATTGATTTCCAGAGTGGTTGTCCCAGTTTGCCATCCCACCAGCAATGGAGGAGTATTCCTCTTTCTCCATATCCCCTCCAACATGTGTTTTCACCTGAGATCTTGATCTTTTTTTTCATTCATTTTTTTTTAATTTTTTCTCAAATCATAATTAATTCACACAGGGGTATAAACACAGAAAGGCAAGACATGGGGAAGGGAATGACACTGGAGTGTGGGTGCTCAGGGGGAATACAGATATCTTCAGAACCGGGTATTGGCTGGGTGAAGGTTCAGGGGACAAGTCACCATGACTCTGCCTATGACTCACTTGTCCCCATCTAAGCTTGTATTGTCTGCCAAGGCTACCTATTTACAAGGTCCATGACCACTCAGGCTTATAAATTTCCACAAAAGCTGCCTGTTGACATTAGCTTATAGCCATCTGTTTCAATGTTCTTCCACTGAGACACAAGACTTGGTGTTAGTATACATGTATGACAGGCCCACTGCTGATTTTAGGCCTATGGCTGATTTTAGGCCTACATTGTGTAAGCAGGGCTGGCCCTGACATCTCCTCCCTTCTCTAAGTATAGAAGGGCTGTGGCAATTCTGAACTTGGTAAGGTGGGGATAGAGGCCTGACCTCCAGTATTTGAAGGGGACCTTGTAATGGCTCCAGTCCCCCTGTCGTTGTCCAGTGAGGCATGAGGCCATACCTGTCCCGATGTCTTTTTCCTGGAGAGGAGATACTTTTGACATCAACCTCTATGCAGTCAGGCTTGTCCCGCAGGGAACCCAGATAGATATTTTTATCTTTTATTGATATTCCCTTGCAGTGCTTAGCCTCGCAGCCTAAGCAAGAATTCAGATCGCCTGTCAGAGGGGGTGGCCCCTCTCTGCTTGGTCTAGGGGCAGAAGTCCCCCCTTTTTAGGTTGGGTGGAGATGGGTTTTGGAAACACCCTGTGTAAAGTAACAACCTCATCTTGAGTCTCGTGGTCCTCCATAGCTAACTTATGATAATGTATCTGAGTAGGTTTTGCTACCAAATTATTTATCTGTTGTATCATAGAGTTAGTCTGCCTATTTAAGAGCCAGGGCCCAGCAGAAAAAAAGCAAAAAGAACCCAAATAATGGTCCCAAGATGGAAGGAAATAGGGTTGACAACCCTGGAGAGGCTGCAAATCAATTTTTGTACCAGCATTCATCTGTCTCTTTCTCTCTGATTTTTCTTAGGCTTCACTACCTATTTCATGCTCTCTTTAACCCTCCTTGTCTTGTCTATGTAAAGGCAACCTTCTTCTTTGTGGGTTGTACACAGTCAAGAGCTGTATACAGTCTTTTCTATTGTACTAGAGTAAATCAAGTCCAATAAGGATCTTTGCGATTTTAGGAGGTCTCTTCAGACGGGGAAACGAGGGATTTCTTCAGATTAGTGATGTCAATCTCTAGCTGTTTGATGTTCTTGTCAGTGGCCCTTCACAGGTCTGAGTAGTATAAGTTCGGAGGCCAGCATCTGGATTAGAACTTCTAACCGCAGACATCATGGGTGATTCATTTTTACCTGGAAAGGAAAAAGAAGGGTATTCTCAGGGAGATTTCTCTTCCCTGGATGTAAATTGTTATTCATCGTATTTATGGTTGGGCCTGGCTTTGTGGGGGTATCTATTTTTTCCATTAATCTTTTTGGTAGCCAGTTAGCTGTGCCTTCTGTGGTATCAGACAGGCATATCAGTCCTCGGCCCCATAAGGGAACTGGGTCTGGGCCATTCCGTTTAAGGGTAAGAGGGTCCTTCCCCATATCTGTGGCAAAGTTTTGTTGGTCTTGGTGGTGCCAGAGGCAGTCAGCAGCAGATTTGCCATGAGCTTTCAACTTTAGAGAGATAAAAGTGAACAAGGCATGATGGAGAGTATTTCAGGGGGACTCCTTCTGAGGGGGTACTGTTACCCTCTTTTGTTTTTAAAGCCAATTTTTCAGAGTTCTTGTAAAATCAGGGCAGAAGTGCCAACAGTCGCTCCTTCCACACTCAGATAGTCATGAAGACCCCATTTAAGGATATATAAACCTATATTAATAATCTTTTGTCAAAGGACTGTTATAGCACCACTGACATCTAATCAGACTATATAATATATTGATTAGTAATAGCTTCTTCTACTTTTTGTGAGATTACCTCTCTTTTGTCAATTAGTTGTTGAGGAAAATTAGGGTTTACCTCTCTCTTGAGAATATTGAACAGAGACTTAAATTCTTTTATGGAGAGCTTAAAATAGGATCTTAGCCAATTAGCAACTCCTACAAACTTTTGAAATTAATTTAAAATAAGCAAACTCTCTCCCTCTCTCTCTCTCTCTTTTTTTAGACCCTTTATCTGTGTGGTTTTTTTTTTTTATTGGATATTATACGTATTTACCTTTCAATGTTATCTCCTCTCCCATTCTCCCCCAAAACCCCTTATCCCATACTCCCTCCTCCTAATTTTTGTGAGGGTGTGCTCCAAACATCCTCCCAGTCCCATCTCCCTGCTCTCGAATTCCCACACAGTAGGGGATCCAAACTTTCGGGGACTATGGCCCTCCACTTTCACTGAAATCTAACAAGGTCACCCTCAATTCCCTATACAGGTGCATAAGTCTCTCCCTTTGTGCTCTTTGGCTGGCGGTTTAGACTTTGGGAGCTCTGGTTGAAACTTTTGATATTCCTTCTAGAAAGGACCAAAGCATCCACATTTTGGTCTTCCTTCTTCTATGTGAGTTTTATGTGGTCTATACATAGTTTCCCTGAGATCTTGATCTTAACCATTCTGATTAGTGTAAGGTGGAATCTCAGGGTCATTTTGATTTGCATTTCTTTGATCACTAAGCACTTTGAACATTTCTTTAAGTGCTTCTCAGTCATTTGAGATTTCTCTGTTTAGTTCTATCCTACATTTTTGACTGGGTTGCTTGATTTTTTGGATAGCTTCTTGAGTTATTCACATATTTTGGATATTAACCCTCTATTGGATGTGGGGTTAGTGAAGATTTTTTTTCCAAATCTGTAGGTTGGCAATTTGTCTTATTGACTATGTTCTTTGCCTTACAGAAGCTTTCCAGTTTCATGAGGTCCCATTTATCAATTTTTGATCGTAGAGTGTGAACCATTGGAGATCTGTTTAAGAAATTTCCCCCTGTGCCAATGAGTTCAAGGCTCTTTCTCACTTTCTCTTCTATTAGATTCAGTGTATTTAGTTTTATGTTGAGGTCTTTGATATACTTGGACTTGAGCTTTGTGCAAGGACAGATATAGGTTTATTTTCATTTTTCTACATACAGACAGCCAGTTAGACCAGCATCATTTATGAATATGCTTTCATATTTTCATTGTACATTTTTGGCTTCTTTGTCAAAGATGAAGTGTCTGTAAGTGTTTATTTTGGGATCTTCAATTCATATTGAGTTTGTAAACTGAAATTACAGATAAATGAAATATCAGAAACACATTGACATGACAACTCCAAATACAGCAACCATCTATAACATTCCTTCAAAATATACAAAAAAGGAGAGATGGAAATATTATTACACAAGGCTCTTCAAACAATCTAGAAAAGTTCATACCTATGTATAAGAAATGAATAACAAATAGGACAAAACTCTTCCAACCTGCTTTCTAGTATGGCTGTTCATTTATTTGGGAAGGTGTGGGGACATAAGAAGCCATGGATCACTGTGAATTTGTAAGATTGAAAGTTTTAAGCTGAACAGAGTTAGCCCACATCTGTTATCCTCTCATATGGGAGATTGAGGCAGAAGAATTGCTACAAGTTTAAATCAGCTTTGACTACATAGGTGTTCTGAGTTAGCCTGGGTTAAACAAGTAGGGGATGCTAGAGAGATGGCTCAGAGGTTACACGAGCTCAGTGGTTAAGAGCTCTTACTTGTCTTTTGGAGGACCCAAGTTCAGTTCTCATCCATCTCTTAGAAGAGTTAACTCCCAACTACCTCTTAACTCCAGGTTTTGATGATCTGACTCTGATGACCAACGAGGTACCTCTTGGCATTCTGAACCCCTTGATCCCCCCTCACACACCCACACACAAATAAAAGTTGACTTTAAAATAAAATATTATTAAATAAAGTTTCAGTAATGATCACATATAAAAACCAAACAAGATGAGTCTATGCATGTTGGTAAAATTTGAGCTCACAGTATGATTCTCTATCTGCTGATGGGAAGACTAGGAAAAGTGCTCTGAATAAACTTGACTAGAGTCAAAGACAGTCGTAGCTGTTCTAGTTAATCATTTGTTTGATTAAGGAACACACTCTAATTAAAGTACAGGAGCAATTTTCTTTACTTGAAAATTATGGCTAAAATGGAAAAGATTATCCATAGACTTGTGTCAAAAAGCCATTCTTTTTCTCCTTAGTCATCCTTTATTTATTTATATTTTTTTATGAGCTGGGAATGGCTCAGTGTTACCCATGTGTCTGATTCATATTTAGACTAATCCTGCTTTGGTGATTATGGTGCCCTGGGTTTTATATTTACTGCTAGCTAAAACAAATAAGCTCTCCCTGGATAGATGCCATGACGCAAGGTCAACACCTAGTTAATCACCATTGTCATCCCATGCACACTGCCCTTCGGATTACCTGCAACGATAATTGATTTAAAATGCATCTTAGATGATGCCATTTATTAAAGGAGCAAATTTATGTTTTTTCACAGAAAGCTTGTTTCAAGTTTGTGTGAAGCTTTTGAAAAACCTCTTAAAGAATCTCATGTAAAAGACTGCCTTCATAGAGTACATACTTAGAACTACCTTTAATCACCATGGGAGACTCTTGCATCTCAATCCCTAACACAGTTCTTCAATTCTGTATATGAGGAAGAAGTGTCACTCAGCATCAGATGGGAAGGAATTACAGTGTGCTGATAGGTTTACTTTTGATTTATTATTTCCCATTTCATAAGTGCATTCTTCAATTCCAACATTTATTGTGAGCAACAGTTATCTGTAAATCATATTAAACTATCCAAAACACAAGACAGAATGCACAACATACTGTGTGAACTACTGATTGATCAGTATTAGGACTGATGACTATGAAATACCTCCTTCCTTAAGAGAATACTTTTTACATTTTTTATGCTTTCTGTGAAGCATAGAGTGCTCACTAAGTAAACATTAAGAAAATACAGGCAGCTTTAGAGTTGCGTTTTCAGCAATCCAGATCACACCAAATATTGCAGAACTGTAAAAAGACTCAAAGAAAAAAAACAGTGTCCAAATACTGCAGCAGGAAACAAAAGCCTTTACCTATGATGGATGAATCACAAACATATATCTTTTATTTTTAATAGTGACAAAATGTCACTATATAGCCCTAGGTGGCCTTGAATTTTTAATCTCCCTATATCTCAAGTCTTAGGATTTCTTGTGTGCAGCAGGATACCCAGCTAAAAAAATCTCCCTCTCCTTATCAGCTATTCAGCATGCTGATCTTAAAAGAGTTGTTTTGCTTTTCTGTCTTGTATTCCTTGGAGTAAATACAACCTCTGTCTACTGACAACCATGAATCTATTACATTATGAAGATTTAGCCACTGGCTGCCACAAACAATCAGATTCATGAATACTGTGTGGGCTGTTTACATCATTTATATTGGTTACATGTACATAATTAAAAGAAGAAAAAAGGGAAAATCCATATTCAATTGGCTAGAGGTCTTCAGGAGTGCCTTGAGCAAATGATACTTAAATACAGTTGAAGAAAATCTTTTGAAGTTACACTGAGGACAAAATGTATACAACGATGCAGGAGCAGGAGCAGGAGCAGGAGCAGCAGCAGCAGCAGCAGCAGTAGCAACAACAACAACAACAAGGGAATCAGAAGACCACCAAAGAAAGCCGAGCATCATGGATGTTCCATTAGTCATTCAATGGTGGCTTCATCTTGGACCCCTTGTTTTTAACTTTTTCTGATCACTATCAGTCATCATTGTTTTCCAGTGTTGCTGTATAAAAACTTATTAGCATTATCATAGACCTAGACCACTTTAAATTGCTAATAGCAATGAGTGATTTTCCCTATTTTTCTTTGTATTATCTTTGTAAGAATATTTTGAATGGTTATAAATAGTTCTTCATTAAAATTACTCATTCTGCTATATTTAGAGATCAGTCTTGCTTAGGTACCATCAGAGAATGTGCCTCCTACAATAGATAGGCGCAAATACAGCAACTCACAGACAGAGAGTAATAGATCTTGAAGCATCCAGTCCTCAATATCTCCATTAAATACCTGCCTTTCATGCTCAAAGAACTTGGTGGAAGAGAAACTAGAAAGATCTTAGGAGTAATGGGGGATGGAAGACACCAAAGAAAAACAAGGCCATTTTAGGCACAGCAAGACTGAGACACATAAAAATAAACATTCAAAGTCAACTTCAGGCCTTCACAAGCACATAAGTGCATGTGCTTGCACACCCCACACAGGATGCTTCCACAGACATACAGAAACAAACATGCACACACACATACACACACACACACAAACATACACACAAACACACACACACACACACACAAACACAAACACACATATGCAAAGGTATACCGCATACACAAAATACTTTTTAGTCATGAATGTGGTACCTCTTGATTGTACTCTCAAGTATGGATCAGTTACTAATCAGAATAAATTTCCCAGTTCTGATTATTTAAAATTCCTATAGCAAGTTCATATTCCCTAGAGGTCTAGATTCACTGGTGGAACTGGGACCTTCAGATTCACCCAAGCTTGGTTACCATCACTCTTTTCTATGGTTCCAGTAGTGACTCCAGCTTTCTAAGAAACAGTAGTTCCGTGGTGAAGGGGAAGTTTCTGCTAGTGTCATGTGATGCAGACTCATATGGTGTTTTGCTGAGGCTAATTCATGCTGTTTTGCTGATGGAAGACCCATGGGAGAACATGTGATATTTGAAGAGAATATAAATAGAACTCAAAGGACACTGACAGTAAGCTTGCATAGCTAGCTTTGTAACACTTCATTTGTCTTAGGTCTTTGCTGATCTCTGCTTTATTGAGAAAGGCAGGGCAGGGGTTGGAGATTTAGTTCAGTGATAGAGAGCTTGCCTAACAAAGCAAGGCCCTGGGTTCAGTCTTCAATTCTGAAAGGGGGGGAGGGGGTAGGGTACAGAATTTCTACTCTTCTAGCATCCCAGCTGGTCCTGGTGACTCATGCTGATTCGGGCCTGGTGGTTGCTGCTGAATTGTGCTGTCTCTCCTGATTCATGTGTGGTATCCTGACAAATGGAGATTGGAATTTCTCCAGAAAACTATTTCTAAGCAGGTCCATATCCCCTTGTCTTATTTACCATCTTTCCTTCCCTATATTTAAAGAGTGGACTAGAAGGGCGATTGAAGCCTTTGAGAATCCTTATTAAAAGTAGGTTTTAAAAAATCTAAGCCAACACCATGGACATTAGTTTAAACACTCCCAAGTAAGGGAGCTGGGATGATTTTTAAGACTTCTATCTGGTAAGCACATAAGCAGCTTTGAAGGATTTATTCTTTCTTGGAACACATAGTCTCAAAGAACACTGAATACCTTGTACATTAAATTTGACCCCAGGGCAAAATCCATTACCCTTTCCTTACTTTGTGAAAGCTTTGGTGTGTGTTATATATGTGTTCACATGTATTTTTATTTTGTGTTCCAGGGACACTCATTGCTCAAGAAATTTGCAAACACCACCCACTCATTTTATTTATTGTTTTTCTTTCCAAGCAAAACGGGAAAGTCAGATAAAAAAATAACATTTAGCTTTTAAGCCTCATGTAATAATTTCAATTAGAGAAAAAACAGAAATCTTGAAGTTCACTTTCAACAGAGGAAAATCATCATCTATCCAGACATGGCTAATAGTTTGTGGATTGTTGTCTTTGTGTAAGACTGATTTAGGCTTATAAATAAAAATGTAACAATAATTATGTCATGTTCATTTCAAATTGAGAAAATGATAGTGCAGAGAATTAATCTTTGTGCAGTACTAACACACAATTAGCATCTGTGATACTGTGTGTGAAATCCCTCCACAGGCTTCTCCATTTACATTCTTTCTCTCCACTTGACGGCAATGTTTTGGAAGGCTTAGTACATAGAACTGAGTTGATGGATATGGACCATCAAGCACACATCCAAAAGCCACACAAACCATGTTTGTCTAGTGGCTAGTGTCTGACTTCTGATCTGCTGATATGTGAGCAGCATCTGAACTACCTTCGACTGTTTTACTCCCTATTGTGTTGGGTTGAAATAAAGAATAAGAGTAAATCTTTCCTTCCTTGGGTGGTTGATATCAAGATTTTGTCATAGACATAGGAAAGGTCAATAAAACAATCACTCTGCCCCCCAAGTTTCCCCCAAACTCAGAAATTCTAAGATACACATCAACTCCCAATGTAACAACCAGTCACCCATAGTCAGTATAAACCATTGTTCACTCAGTATATGTTTTCTTTAGGAGTTCATGACTATAGCTGGCTTTCCTTGACTTACATTTTTCTTTTCCTTCACTACATACTAACAGTAACAGTACATAGAAGGAGAATCAAGTCAAGGAGAATCTTTTAATGAAGTCAGCAAAAATGGGGCATATGGATACTAGTTTCTCTTAACCTGCATGACACCTGGGGCTGAGCTTCAAAGTCAATGCTATGTACTGATTTCAATCTTAATTTTCAATCTAATGGTCAGAAATGATTTTTTCCAGCTGCTTACCATAATTATATCATAGTATGATATTTTAAATTTATAATGTTAAAGTAGCTGAATTACCCTAACTTCTAAAATTATACATTATAAGCACTTGTAAGTCTGCTATAAGAAATGCATTGAAGTTGAGTCAGCAGCTGCTAATTATTTTACATATTCACTGGAAACTTTACAGGAAACGTGTTTTTCTGGGCTTAGGTTATTGGGTTATTTTAAAATGTTTATCACATTTCTAAAATATTGCTTTTTGGAATCTATAATAATCTTTCTTTCTAAATGACTGGATGTTACCAGTAGATATAAGTTTCTCTTGTTTCTTTCTGCACCAGGAAGTAATAGTGAGTTTTTCAACCCAAAACTTCACAACTATTAAATTTAGATGATCAAGAATTTTCACAGATGTGTGAACAACACTCCTGTCTCATTTATTAGTTTTTTCTAAAAATCTTAACTTGTAATCCAAACAATAATGTCATGTCCACATTCTCTAGGGTTGTAATGATCATTTGATAATACTCTAGTCAATTTTATTCTTCCAGATTTTAATATTTAAAAGCATTGGGAAGAAGAGATGCTAATTTTTATAGCCATCTCTCTCTATTTTAGTAAAACAGCTAACATTCAGTGAAAACATTATAAGACACACATGACAAAATAAAGTGAGGTAAAGAGAGGGGGAAGAAGGAAAGAAGGGAGGGAGAGAGGAAGAGAAAGAGGAAGGAAGGAAGGAATGGAGGAAGGAAGGAAGGAAGGAAGGAAGGAAGGAAGGAAGGAAGGAAGGAAGGAAGGAAGAAAAAAGGAAAGGAGGACTCCATATAGAAAATTAATTTCAGTAGAACCTTTGTTTTTTTTTAAATTATTTTTTATTTGATATTTTATTTACATTTCAGATATTATCCCCTTTCAACATTTCCCCTGCACCCAGAAACCCCATATACACCCCCCTCCCTGCCCTCGAATTCCCCCACACTGGGGCATACTGCCTTCACTCATAGCTCTAAGTGCCTACAAAAAGAAACTGGAAGGAGCATATACTAGCAACTTGACAGCACACCTGAAAACTCTAGAACAAAAAGAAGCAAATATACCCAAGAGGAGTAGATAGCAGGAAATAATCAAACCCAGGGTTGAAATCAAATAAGTAGAAACAAATAGAACTATACAAGCTATCAACAAAACTTGGAGCTGATTCTTTGAGAAAATCAACAAGGTAGATAAACCCTTAGCCAGACTAACCAGAGGGCACAGAGACAGTAACCAAATTAATAAAATGAGAACTGAAAAGGGAGACATAACAACAGAAATTGAGGAAATTAAAAAAAATCATCAGATCCTACTACAAAAGCCTATACTCAACAAAACTGGAAAATCTGGAGGAAATGAACAATTTTCTAGACAGATACTAGGTAGCAAAGTTAAATCAGGAGCAGGTAAACCATCTAAACAATTCCCATAACCCCTACAGAAATAGCAGCAGTCATTAAAAGTCTCCCAATCAAAAAAAGCCCAGGACTAGATGATTTTAGTTTAGAATTCTATCAGACCTTCAAGGAAGACCAATTCTCTTCAAACTATTCCACAAAATAGAAACACAGAAGGAACACTACCCAATTCAATTATGCTCATACTTAAACCACACAAAGACCCAACAAAAAAAGAGAACTTCTCACTTATGAATATCAATGCAAAAATACTCAATAAAATTCTTGCAAACAAAATCCAAGAACACATCAAAACAATCATCCATCATGATCAAGTAAGGCTTTAACCCAGGAAGGCAGGAATGTCTTAATATATGAATATCCAGCAATGTAAAACACTATATAAACAAACTCAAAGAATAAAAACCACATGATCATCTCACTAAATGCTGAGAAAGCATTTGAAAAAATTCAATATCACTCCATGATAAAAGGGCTGAAAAGATCAGAAATTCAAATCCCATATCTAATCATAGTAAAAGTAATATACAACAAGCCTGTTGCCAACATCAAACTAAATGGAGAGAAACTTGAATCAATCCCACTAAAATCAAGGACTAGTCAAGGCTGCCCATGCTCCCCCTACCTATTCAATATGGTACTGGGAGTCCTAGCCAGAGCAATTAGACAACAAAAGGAGGTCAAAGGGATACAAATAGGAAAGGAAGAAGTCAAAATACCACTATTTGCAGATGATATGATAGTATACTTAAGGAACCCCAAAACTTCCACCGAGAACTCCTAACCCTGATAAGCAACATCAGGAAAGTGGCTGGATGTAAAATCTACTCAAACAAATCAGTAGCCTTCCTCTACTCAAAGGATAAATAGGCTGAGAAGGAAATTAGGGAAATTATACCCTTCACAATAGTCACAAACAATATAAAATACCTTGGTGTGAATCTAACCAAGCAAGGGAAAGATCTGTATGACAAGAACTTCAAGTCTCTGAAGAAAGAAATCAAAGAAGATCTCAGAAGATGGAAAGATCTCCCATGTTCATGGATTGGCAGGATAAATATAGTAAAAATGGCCATCTTTGTTCATAGCAGTCTTATTTATAATACCTAGAAGCTGGAAGGAACCCAGATTTTCTTTAAGATAGGAATGGATACAGAAAATATGGTACATTTACATAATGGAGTATTACTCAGCTATTAAAATCAATGAATTCATGAAGTTCTTAGGCAAATGGATGGAACTAGAATATATCATCCTGAATGAGGTAACCCAATCACAAAAGAACATACATGGTATGTACTCACTGATAAATGAATATTAGCCTGGAAGCTTGCAATATCCAAGGTACAACTCACAGACCACATGAAGTTCATTAAGAGTGTGGGTGTTTCGGTCCTTCTTAGAAGGAGTAATAAAATACTCATGGGATCAAAGATGGAGACAAAGTGTGGGCCAGAAACTGAAGGAGGGGCTTTCCGGAGACTGCTCCACCAGGGTATCCATCCCATGTGCAGTCACCAAAGGTAGATGCTGATGTGGCTGCCAGGAAGTGCATGCTGACAGGAGCCTGATATAACTGTGTCCTTAGAGGTCTGCAGGAGTCTGACGTATACAGATGTGGGTGCTCACTGCTAACCATGGAACTGATCATAGTATTACCAATGGAAGTGTTAGACAGAAGACTGAAGGAGGTGAAGGTGTTTGAAGGTGTTTGAAAGTGCTCTCCCATGGGGAGAACAACAATACCAACCAACCAGAGCTCCCAGTGTGTAAACCACCAACCTGGGAGCACATAGGGAGGTATCCATGGCTCCAGCTGGGGAAGCGTTTTTTTTTTTGTTTTTGTTTTTTTTTTAAAGAAAACGTATTCATAAAATTTATCCAAAAGATCTCAAATTAGCTATTATGAGTAATCAACAAAATTTTAAAAATTCTAAATATTTAAAGCAATGTAAAGGGCAAATTCTCATCAAGTGTGAATATTAGTAAGGAAGTATAATTTATAAAAATAAAAATTCTGAAATGAAAGAATTATGATAGGCATTAGCAGTAATTAACAACTGACAGAGGTAACATACATTGTACAGCTAATTCTGTTAATCCCAATTTTTCTGTTTGTGAAGGAAAAATAACATGTACAGTGAAAAGAAATATAGAGGTTTCTAAAGCATCATCCAGAACACTAATAGCTGCATAATTGACTTTCTAATGGGGGAAGACAGGAAGGGCAAGAGACTATTCAATGACATATAAGAGAAAAAAATCTAAAATATGGCAAAAAAAGTAAACAACAACAACAAAAACAAAACAAAAAACAACTGAAACTTCTCATGTCAATGAAGATATCAAAAAGTTAAATAAATTCCAAACAAGATAAATCCAAAGAGATTTGTATCTAGACTAATTATAGAAAACTATCAAGAGAAAAAGAGAGAGCTTGAAAGTGGACCTCTCTCACTAGGATAACCAAAGTTTAAATGTCACATAGGAGCAAGTTTACCAAGGATGAGAGGGATTCAGGAGTCCCACATACCGACCATGCCAGTGGAAAATGGTTCAGTCTTAGAGAAAAGTATGAGCTAATAATGCCTGCTATCACAAAGATCAACCTTTAAATAACATGCTAAGATAAACACACACACACACACACACACACACACACACACACACACACACACTCAAGTTGCATGCATTGTTTGATTTTGTAAGGCTATTGCTTCTGAAATAAGCAAATCCACAGCGAAGGAAGGTACCTCATCATTTTGAAGACTAGCGAAGAGGTCTGTGAGAATTACTGGATATTAGCATGGAATTGTCTTGACTGGTGATACATTTCTAAGTTTGTATCGTTGAATATATCAACTCTTATAGTTTAACAGTGTGTGTGTGTGTGTGTGTGTGTGTGTCAGAGTTCAATATTTTCCTTCTAGTATATTGAACTCTTGTTAAATTTTTTTTGCTGAAATTGTGCTTATCTCCACAATCATCCTGTGCATTACCTGTCTCTACTTTCACTCATTTGAATCAGCTTTAGGCCAGAAGACTGCCCTAGGCCACAGGAGCTGAGGTTCATGGCTCTCAACAATGATTGCCCCACAGGACAGTTCCACAGCACTCCTGGGGACAGTAGAGAAGGAAGAATATAACTGAAGAAGGGGTCATCTAGTTGCTTCCTGCTGTGCCTCAGGGATAGTTCTGTGATGTCAACCAATGGCACAGCCCTGCCTGAACGATGTCTTCAGTCAACTTTTGTGGTCTGGTAACTGTTCCTAGTTTTTACCCATTACGTTTATTCTTGGTAACCTCAAGAAATGACTAGCCATGTTCCTAAACTTGTACAGACATTTTGAGAAATGCTTCTAGTGAGTTGCCCCTTTTGTCACTCTCCAACTAAGCCTTATTGACCTTGTTTGCTCTAATTTTTCTTTTCATATCATATCACTTGTTTTCACTCATTGGTTTTATACATGACCAACTGTTTGTATTGCTACAGCATCGCTGCCAGCTTGTCTAGACACAGACTTTTTTGATAATTGGCCTGTTCTAACATATCCTTTAGTAAACTGCTTAATATCTTTTTCATCCTTCTCAGTCAACTGTTCACCTACAACCTACTTTGGCTCTGCCTTTCTTCAAGATGAGAGAGCTGCCGCTTCCTATCTCCTTTTCTAGGTTTTAGTTCATTGGACCTGGATTTTTTTTCTTTTCTTAAACATTTTTCATTTTTAGCTCTGTTTGTTTGACATAATTATTATTATTTCTTTAAATTCTTTACTGCATTTCACAATAAAATAAGAGAAATGGTCAAAGGTCCAATATAACAGTCATCAAGGACTGGTTTACACAGCATTAGGAAGTTTCTATCCTACAAAACCTATTCAGAGATTGAAATCTTTTAGAAGACAGGTCTACAAGCTACTTCAGGTTATATAAAACTAGTAGAAAAGAAACAAATATCATGTCTTATTGCACTGTTTCTATGTGTTAGGGGCTATCCTGTGCTATTGTTCAGCAAGCAGACTACAATGATTTTTTATTCTATAGTTTACTGACAGATGTATCACATGACATTCATCAGCCATGATTTTCCTTTGTCTCTAGTATAAACATAGCACCTAACTGAGAAGAATTTAGAATACTTGGATAAAGCTGGATATATGAAAACAAAATAAAACAAAACAAAGCAAAACAAAAAACTCCATTAATATCTGTACCTTTACATTGAATATAATATTTTAACAACAAAGTTTTCTTTGTCATTATAAACATACATACACACACACAGTGTATGTGTGTGTGTGTGTGTGTGTGTGAGAGAGAGAGAGAGAGAGAGTTGGTGTTACAAACTTTCAATCCTAATAGTAAGGCTGAGGAAGGTGAATTTTGAATTTAAGTCTATTTCAAGCCACATAGTAAAATGTTGTCTCAAGAAATCAAAAGAAAAAAAATTAAGTAACTCACTTTTAATTTACCTGCATGTGTCTACTTTGATATTCTGTGGACTTCAGATTTCAGTTCTGAAATATTTAGACTTTCTATTATCATTTATTTCTTGTGCCAGTAACATATGTCTTAAAATTTATTTACGCACACAGTCCTTTTCATTTGTATTTTTTTATTTGTCACACACCTAATATATCAACACTGGAGACACAGAGTTGCTCAATAAATATTCTTAAATTTGATTTATTATAGCTTTTATTAATTCTGTCTGCTTCTCTTCCATTCCCTTCTGTTTGGTATAAAGCAGACAACATGTGCTGTATCCTGAAACACAGCTCAGTGTTAATAATCTCTGAGAAACTTGATCTGCTCTAACACATTCAAATTCTACTGTTAGAAAACTCCAGGGATTTAAACATTGGCTTTCCTTAATCCATTATCTCATCAATATTTGTTCATATCTACGGCAATACCAGGAGGTGGATAAAGGCTCCACAAATCTTTGGATTTGTTTAAAATTGGTGTTTAATGCATATTTATTTTTTTCTTTCCAAAGCATTTGGAGAGAGTTAGTCTGTGCAGTCCCTTGAGGAAATGGTTTTCTTGACACTGCTTCTGTGTTTTCTCACACCAGCATAACTGGCCCTGGAACTTGAAAACAGGAAAGCTGGAAAGGAAGCAGGTCCTTCTGTTCCTTCCAGTGAATCCGCTGGGACACTGAGTATGCTGTTATTTTCAGTTCTCTGGAAGGCTTGAGCTGAAGTAGAAGGAGGAGTGTAGAGAAATTTCTAAACTAGCAAACCAGTTATAATTACAATGAGCAGTGTCTTTTCTTTTTAATCAGCGGGAGTTAAAATAATTATTACCATTGATAAAGTCTTAATTATATAACTAACTGAAGATTTTTTGAAGCACTTTGCCCCAACCTAATGGTGGTTCTTCACAACTTAAATATGAGTATCATCTTCTCAACATATATAAATAGATAGATGTTTGACAGCAGATTAAACAAATATCTAGGCAACTGATGGGTGGGTTTTGTATGTTTTTTCAACTCCTAACAAAGACATAGGTGATGTGGCTGAGTTATAATAAAATTTGGAATTGTGCTAAATTAAAAACATTCTTATAAAGAGAAGAATTTAGGATTTTACCTCGAGTATTATTTGGAAAGGTACTAAAACTGAGAGAGGTGTTCTTCCTTCTGCTTCAGCATGGAGGCTATGCTGGAAATACAGCCTGATGTGGAGGATGAAGAGGCCCTTCTTCTCTAATCACTGCCCACAGGCTTGTGTGGAGTGACATCCCATAGATGCTAAGCTGATAAATTCTCTAGGAATGCACATGGAAGCACAAAGATAAGAACACTGAGTGGTTGTGACTAAAATTCCTGCAGACATTTTGCCCTTCTATGTGATTGAATGATTATGGCATACAACCATCTTACATACCACAAAGGGTCCATTAAAAGCCATTTTTTTTGTTTTATGTTTATAAGCACTAGATTTTCTATTTCTTTTTTTTTTTTTTTTTAGAGAATGTCCCTCTGACTTTTGGAATAATTGGAAGTGTTAAATGATGTCATTTATAGGGAGATCATTACATAGTGAACATATTTCTATGTGTGACTGGGAACCTTCTATATTTTCCTGGCTCAATATGAAATTTTCCCACTGACCTTTAACCAGATTGGCCCTTTGTTTTATGGTTGTCACTAAAAATATTCCCAAATTTAGTTTGCTTATTTAGAGAATCATAGTAGCTGACTGTTAAACAACAAAGAAGTGTGTGTGGGGAGGGCAGTGGTCACGGGTTGCTCTTGTACTGTGCTGTTTCTTAGCCATGTGACAAAAACAGGATACTTTGTTGCAGGTACCACACACTGGTATGGCTTATTGTGACTGCCTTTTTCCTTTCCTCTGACTCACCCCTTTGTTTCCTTAACGGATGTAGACATTACATCAAACCGTTCAAAATAGCATTGCTTTGTTAGAGATGACCACAGAGTGATTTGTACTACTGTGAAGAAAGAAATGGTACTACTAACCTTTAGCTTTTCTATAGAAAACAAATAGAAATCATATATGTATATAAAATACAAATATATATATGCACATGTATACATATAAATATATGTATGTGTGTGTGTAAATATACACTACCACATATTTTTCTCAACCACTCTTGTTCTTAGAAACAAAAGAAGCCCATTTTTTAAAGCAACGAGTAAATACATTCTTTTAAAAAATGGAATTATAGTTTTCCAAATAACATTTGACATGATTGGTTTCATATTTCTTTATGGTAACAAATGATTGATAAGCCATCAAACTCACTAGTCCTTTAATGAAATAAACAGGAAAAATTGGCAATTTATTGCACTTGTAAATTCACTGGATTTCCTTCAGAGACTAAAGTAAACATTCAACAAGAATTGCAATCTGCAGCCCATGAAATATTCACATGGTTTCCTTTAAGATTCTCTTTTAGTTTTTACGTCTAGTCATGTGACTATGTAATTTTATTCTCATTCATAAAAGGCAGTTCTGCAGCATACTTCCTGTCAAGGACCAAAACTATTTGCATAGTTACCAAGAAAGCATCTGACCCTTTATGACGGATCACACTCTGAACCTCACTTTAGAGACCCCTTTCTAGAAAGCTGTGAACCATCCTGCTTCCTCCTGTTCTCATGCAGACAGATTTAATTATGGCATCTTACCCAAGTCAGTGCTGTCCTATAAATTTTTTCACAAGAATGTGCATTATTTATTCACCATGGTAGTCTCTAGAAATGACTGGACACTTGGAATGCTGCTAGTGCATTTAAGTCTTTGCTAATCATGCTAAAATACATATGATCAAAGCGGTTAGATATTGTGTGAGGAACAGAGAAGAGGAAAGGAGCTCTCAGGGAAGGAGAAATAGAATATATTGTTATGGAGATACATGAAGAAAACAGGAATGGGAGGACTAAACATTGAGGAAGAGAGAAGGAAGAATAAAGGAGGGAAAGTGGGGAAGGGTAACTAACACTACGGACAATTTGAGAAGTCATGTTGAAATCTATTTCTGTAGCAGCTTCTTAAACTATAGACATATATAGACATTTAGAGATATCTAAATGGAGTCATCAAATAACAGGGAGGTGATGCCCCCAACTAGACATTTTTTTTGTCATTAAGTAAAACCTCCACTTCCAGGAATTCAACATATAGTTTAGTCTTTGGACAAAGGGCCCAGTGAACCCCCACCCCCAAACTCAAGCTTCTAACAAGACTATTGGTTTCTTCCACAAACTAATGGCAGGTTACTATAGTTGAAGACAACACTTACATATCTCAGTCAACACAGAGAAGATGATCTGGTGTCTAACTAGAGCCTTTACCCACATTGGTCAGTGTTCATGGTACAGAAAAGTTCTCTGCATGCTACTAGAGGAAAAAAGTATCTACCAAACCTGCTAAAAATCCTGCTATCTGCAACAGTGCCCTGCCTGCATATCATAAAAGACAACCATGAGACTCATCCTGTACATGGACAAATCAGACTAAGGAGCTCAGAACAAAGAATATGTTTGAAGACATTTTCTTAGGAGAGAGAACAGTATTCCAAATTTCTCCTAAAACGGAGAGGACAAAAAATTACCTATCCTTGTCTAGGAGGGAACTTCAAAGATGTTACCCTAAAGACACCCTATTGAGCAATCACAATTTTCCTATCCCAAGGAATCTGTTGAGGACAGAGCTAAATCATATAAGGGATTGACAGATGTTGCTAGAGGATGCTCAAACAACACTTCCACATCAATCTGAAGGTCTAAAGGGGTAGGTGGGCAGAAGGACACCTTGATAACACCTAGCATATTAGCCAGGGACCTGATGTGGATAGCTCATCCAATGAATAAGAGTGAGCAGGGAAGGGAATACAGATAGGTCTCCAAAACTTCACAAATATCAGAAATGAACACATAGCTTGATAAAAATCAGAAATATCACAAGTGAATAAGTGAACTAATTAACAAAATCTTAAACATTTTAAATGTCTACAAAGTCCAGAGAGGTGTTTTCACTAATTTAAGGGTTTTCTTGCAGTTCTTACTATTTAGTGATCCTTGTGACCCAATATCATGGGGTCAAATGCTGAAGAAAGAAGAGGGAGAGAAGGTACAAAGGTAAGGACAAAACTGATACCTACCATCTCTGCAGGCAGCCATGGTCCTTACCTGTGCTCTTGGTGGTTGTCATGACTGGTACTTCATTTCTGAAATGAAGCTTCCTTTGTGACAGAAAATAAAGTCTCTGGGTCTAGAGGCCCTCTAAGTTATCTTTTAAGGACAAGGTTGAAATTAGTCCCCTGATTAAATGAGCACAATAATAAGAAAGAAAAACAACAGGTTTAGAACTTTAAGCCTCACATTCTCTGAAAATAATAATAGTTATGCATGTTGTAGCTCTGAAGTATAAAGAAGAAAACAATTGAGATTATGTAATAAAATAGTGGGATTTTATTCATATTCCCATAACAAAAAAAAAATCAGTTGTATTAGCTGGAGATATTTTCATCATGACTTTTCAAAATGACACTGGATTCATGGCCCAGTTTAAAATTTTACCACTGCAACAGCTAAATAGATAGACATGTATGTTTGAAAAGGGAGAGAGATTAAAGAGAAATCAAAGTCCCTCTTCCACATTAATATAGTATTGTAAAGGGAAAGACTTTAAGTGATGAAAATTATTTTCCTGCTTTATACCTGTTGGGTTAATGTGGAGAGTCCCGCGTTCTCCCCCTCCCACATGGGGCTAGGGCCACTCAGGGAGGGAAGCGGCCACAGGAAGTTTTACTGTGCTCATTCCACTCCAGTGCCAGGCAGCTGCTGAGCTATGGGCTGCAGGAGCCCCGCTCCTGGGGTGGGAGACCGCAGTCTGAGGTACCCTGGGACCTGTGAACATGCTGGGGATCTTCTGGTTTTCAGGCTCTTGGGCACCTAGGTGCTACTGGGAGTCGCGGAAGGGCCAAGAATAAAGTGATGGCCACGGGATGGATTGGCCCACCTCCAAAGGCAGAGAAAAGGAGAGAAGGTCTGGCTATGCCCCACAGGGATGAGAGTTCTTGACTTGATTGAGGTGGCTCGCTTGGCTTGGGCTACTGTTCTCTGTGACTGGGAATGCAGAGAGGTCTTCTGCTGGAACTTAGACTGCTACTCTGTAGTCAAAGGCCTGTTCCACTGTTCCCCAGTGCAGATCCTGATGAAAAGAAGAAGTCCAGGGTTTTAAGATGTTTATTGTCATGGCAGAAAGTAGATAAACCCTGCCCCAGTTTCTCAGGGTGGGCCTAAGGTTAAATACCTTTTGCAGGGAGGATGGTCTGAGAAGGAATGCTTAATTGGCTAATCCCTTTTGACCTTTAGGTATCTCATTAATATGGAGATCTGTCTTGAGACTATGTAACTGAAAGACACAAATCTTTGGAGAGCCTAGATTGGAGAGGTGGAAGGGTGGAGTGGCAAAATGCCTGCCGTCCCTGTCCCTTAGGATTACCTGGGGTCTCCGGTGGTTTCTAACCTGTGCTCGACCAGAAACCAGGCTGCCTTTCAAGGTCTGACATATACCTAGTGATATTTGAGAATATTTTCAGTAATTTATATTCTTAATTAAAATAATATGTTAATTATGTTAGTTATTATTAATGATAATGATAATAATTAGTATTATTACTCAGTAATTACCATGTGGGTATCTTCTTTCTAATTCATCAATCTAGTAACATACAGCATTATCTGTCTTTCTTCGCATCATAAACCTATGGTCTAAAATTGTTATGGGAAGTATGTGGGAAGTGAGAGCAGCCCTGTACATCTGACTTCTGCCTCAATAAGGAGCAACTCTCTAAGAAATGTACATTAGCCTCTGAACCACAGGTAAAGAGAAAGAATCTCTTCAAATGTAAATGATTTGCCCAGATATAATAGGCTTTATTTAGTTGAAGAATTAGAACACTTGAATGACTCTTAAAACTTATTTTTCTAGCTTACATATTGTGAAGATTATTGAGTGTAGTGCTTTTTTATTAACTTGAACTAAGAAGAGTGAAAAAAAAGGTAGACTAGGAGTTTAAGTGGCTTTACTATGTTCTTGATGCTAGATGTAAAATCAGTTCTTGCCACTTGGCATCTTTTTTTTTGTTTGTTTGTTTCTAAGTTGGAACAACTTTTTTTTTTTGGATATTTTATTTACATTTCATATGTTGTCCCCTTACCCCATCCCCCACCCACCCGGGAACCCCCATCTCCTTACCTCTCCTCCTTCTTCTCCATGGATGTAACCCTCACCTACCCCCCCACTCCCACTTCCCCACCCTCAAAATTCCCACCCCCTGGGGCGTCCAGTCTTCATGAGGTCAAGGATCTCATCTTCCACCTGTGCCCAGCAGGGCCCTCCACTCTTACATATTCAGCTGAAGCCCTGGATCCCTCCATAAGTGCTCCCAGGCTGGTGGTTAGGACCCTGGGAGCTGTGGTTGGTTGGTATTGTTGCTCTCCTCATGGTGCCACAAACCCTTTCAGCTCCTTCAGTCCTCACTCTAACTCCTCCATTGAGAATCCCATGATCAGTTCAATGGCTAGTTGTGAGCATCTGCCTCTGAATATGTCAGACTCTTGAAGGCCTCTGAGGAGACATCCATATCAGGCTCTTATCAGCATGCACTTCCTGACTTCCACATCAGCATCTACCTTTGGTGACTGCACATGGGATGGATACTCAGGTGGAAAGGTCTTCAAATGGCCCCTCCTTCAGTTTCTGTCCCTCACTTTGTCTCCATATTTGCTCCCTTGAGTATTTTGTTGCTCCTTCTAAGAAGAACTGAATCACCCCCACTTGGTCTTCCTTCTTTATGAGCTTCATGTGGCCTGTGAGTTGCATCTTGGGCATTTCAAGGTTCTGGGCTAATATCCGATAATCAGTGAGTAAATACCATGTGTGTTCTTTTGTGATTGGCTTACTTCACTCAGGATTATAATTTCTAGTTCCATCCATTTACCTAGGAACCTCTCGAATTCATTGTTTTTAATAGCTGAGTAATACTCCATTGTGTAAATATACCACATTTTTTGAATCCATTCCTCACTTGAAGGACATCTGGGTTCTTTCCAGCTCCTGGCTATTATAAATAAGGCTGCTATGAACATAGTTGAGCATATGTCCTTGTTATATGTTCGAGCATCTTCTGGGTATATGCCTAGGAGTGGTATAGCTGGATCCGCAGGTAATACTATGTCCAATTTTCTGAGGAACCACCAGACTGATTTCCAAAGTGGTTGCACCATCTTGCAGTCCCACCAACAATGGAGGAGTGTTCCTCTTTCTCCACACCCTCGCCAGCATCTACTATCACCTGAGTTTTTAATCTTAGCCATTCTGATTGGTGTGAGATGGAATCTCAGGGTTGTTTTGATTTGCATTTCCCTGATCACTAAGGACACTGAACATTTCTTTAGGTGCTTCTCGGCCATTCGGGTTTCTTCCATTGAAAATTCTTTGTTAAGCTCTATACCCCATTTTTTTAATAGGGTTATTTGGTTGTCTGGAGTCTAATTTCTTGAGTTCTTTGTATATATTGGATATTAGCCCTCTATCCCACTTGGCATCTTTGACTTGTTCCTTTCAGTTACACTCATGGCTTCCACCTCTGTTGTATTGTTTCCTTAGCGTTATTTCACAAACTTGACTCTGTCTCTAATCCATAGACCTTTGAATTTCTCTATCAGTCTCTCTGTATTTCTGTCTGTCTATTCATCTACACATATATAATATGTATACATACATATATACATATATATATGTATATAAACATATATAGACACTCACATCAAAATTGTGCAAAATGATGAACAACAAAAATATCATAGCTCATGTTTTCTGAATACCCAGTAGTTGAAATGCCCTCAAAAACAAATGACTGTAATATACTGAGATATTTTATTTTTTATCATTTTTTAAAAAATTTGTTTATTGGATATTTTATTTATTTACATTTCAAATGTTATCCCCTTTCCTGGTTTCCCCTCTGGAAACCCCCTATCCCATCTCCCTCCTCATGCTTCTATGATAGTGCTCCCCCCACCTCCACCCACTCCCACCTCCTCTCCCTGGCATTCCCCTACACTGGGACATCGAACCTTCACAGGACCAAGGGCCTCTCCTGATATATTTTTAACCTTTAATTTTTTTTGGTTTTGTTGCATATCGATAAGATTGTGAGAGTTGACAACTGCTATTCATATAAGAGTAATTTAAGTTATTCCAGGTCATGAGGTATGCCCATTTATAGACACAGGCTGTTTTGATTAATTGACAAGACTGGTACTATATTGACTAGTAATATGTCTCCATTCTCTCTCCATTTCTGTGTCTCTGCCTCTGTCTCTCTTTGTCTCTGTTTTTCTCTCTCCCTCTCTTATGTGTGTGTGTGCAAATGCATATGTTTAATGTGTACCTGTGTGTGACATGTATGTGTGTCCATGTGTCTGTGAGTGTATCTATGAATGGGTGTGTGTTTCTATGTGTGTATGTATGTATATGTGTATCTGTGTATATGTGTATCTGTGTGCATGTGTGTGGCATATTGTTTGTGTACATGTGTATATATATATATATGTGCATGCAAGTGTGTGAGTGTTCATATGTGTGCATGTGTGTGCTTGTGTGGTTGTGTATGTGTATATGTATGAGTTTGTATGTGTGCATGTGTGTGCATGTGAGTATGCATGTATGTCTGCATTTGTGTGCATGTATTTGAATGTGTGTATATTTGTTGATATGTGTGTTTGAGTGTATATGAGGATGTATGCATGTGTGTATATATGCATTTATATTTGTGTGTTCATGTCTGTATGTGTATGTGCATGCATGTGTATATGTGTGTGTTAAGGTCTGTGTATTTATGCTTGAGTGTATGTATGTGTCTTTGTGCAAGTGTGTATGAGTCTGTAGTATTTGTATGTGTTTCTGTGTGTGTGAGTACGCATGTGTGTACACATGCATGTTTGTGTGTACTTGTATGTATATGTGTATGTACGTGTGTGTGAGTGTGAATAAATGTATGTGTGAGTCTGTGTGTTTGTGTGTATATGTGTGTATATGTCTGTATTTTTATGTGACTGTATATGTGTATGTATGCATATTTATATGCTTGTGTCTGTGTGTTGGGTCTGTGTGTATATGCATTTATCTATATGGATATGTATATACTTGTGTGTATGTGTATATGAGTGTGTGTGTGCATGTGTGTTTATGTGTGCATATGCATGTGTGTGTTTATTTGTGTGCATATATGTATGCATGTGTGTTTGAGTGTACGTGTGTGTGAGCTTTATGTGTATATGACTGTGTATGTGTGTATATGTGAATGTGTTTGTGTGTGTGTTTATGTTTGTATGTGCATGTATGCATGTCATATGTAGAGATAAAGGGAAGAAAGAGAGGGACAAAGCAGAATATTTTCAAAATCAAGTATACATTTAATTTCTCCTATTTCTTAACCTTTTCAGTAAGTGGTCAGTGAAATTTTCCCTGTCTTATACATTAAGCAATCAAAAACCTTTCAGTGTGAAAACACTTCATTCTCAGTTTTATCTGTTTTTCAAGTGGAAATAAGATCTATGTGGCAAATTCAATTCAGATCTTGTGAGAGTTTTTTTTAATATATAATTTCTGTGTCTAGACATTGAGTTTAAGAGATTTTATTATTTACATTTTTGATTTCTGTATTTAGTGTCTTAGGAGCCAGCACACAAGCACTTGAGTGAGCACCAATGCCTGAGCTGGTGTTTGTGTCCATTCACTGCTGTTCTTATGTAGCATGTGACTCCCCTCTCATCTTGTTGCCTGTCTGCCTCATGAGCCTAGACATAGCTCTTGAATATAATCACACTGCTAACACAATCTGCAAATCATTATGAAAGGCCAGTAGAGGGGCAGCTGTGACAAAGAGAGTGCAACTGTCACCGCAGTACATCCCTTCTCTCAGCCAGTGACACCAGGCACTGTCACCCTGCTCTTTCTTCATTCTCTGGATGGAAAATATTGGGCCAAAGTCCTGACTATCTGAATGTAAAATTATCTCTAACTAATGTTATCATAAGACTTTAACATGATGGAAACAATTTGGTTCCCAACTAATACTGAATGAAAAATGTTTGACATCCCTGAATTTACAAAAGCTGATTGTTAATTGGTAAAACTTCAAGTTCATGTAGAAATATTAAATTGGAGGTTATCTGTACCAAAAGGCCTTCAATGACTGACTCCTGCCATTTTAACTAGAAATTTAGCTGTCTGATGTTGATAAAACAATATTATTCAAGAGGGAGAAAAAACATTGACTTAACAGAAAGTAAGAGTTGTATATATAGTAGATTTAGAAAACACCTTACTACTTCATATTTTTCCTATCTGACCTGCTTTCTATTTTTTAAATATTCCATAATTACAGGGATTATGTTTCACTTACAATGTAATTACAGAGGTCATGTTTAGTTTAATTCTATACAGTAAACACTTAGTGGATTCTCCACATGTGCCACGTAACCAGAACCCAGAATGCAAATGAGATGAAATGCTCTCACCAAAGGATTCCATGTCCAACTGGAAGGGGGGTAATAATTCAATCCTTATGACCCAGAAATGCTGAGCCATGGTGGGAAGGAACCATGAAATATTCTAACCAATGAAAGGAATGTTTGTTGAAATATTCAGAAGGAATATCATGGATAGAGGATGAGATGTTCTGTGAGAAAAGTAAGTCAAAAGGAATATTGCTAATACTCAGAATATCAAGATCAAAGGCAAAGAGATAGAAAAACTTTCATTTTGGTTTTGGTTTTTCTCAAGCACAATCTATAAGCCAAGAAGAGGCAGGTGATGAACTGAGGGATTATGGGGACCACTGTGAATCATACTTTCTTGCAAAGCAGATGAACCTAATACAGCTTTACATGGCAGTCAAAACCCTTATCTAGAGATGTTGGCAATAGATAAACTGTAGAACTGACTTAGACAAAGCAGCCAGAAAGTTATTTGAGAAACTGAATGAAAAGATTGTGCCATTCAGAAATGAGAAGCTAGCATCAGTGAGAAAGAAGAGAGGAGAAAATAGGATACTGCAATTATCAAAAAAACAATCCCACAGACATCATTATATTTAATTTTGATGATGAAGGAAGATCTACATCCATTGGTCAGAAATGATTTTGGTGCAAATGGATAATCAAGTGGTAACACTAGTCATGAGATTAGCAAGGAATATAAGTTCTATTCTGGAAACAGATATATCTCTATTATCTTCATTTAAAAATATGAAGAGTAGATGATCATATAGTTATAAATTATGAAGATAGGGAGACATTATTATTGACTGGGTAATATTAAAACTATAAAATTAGACAGAAACTGAGGCTCCACTTATAATGTACCCAGCAAGATTGGAAATAGCCTGGAGGATGACTAGGAGATATGTTAGTTACTTTTCTATTGCTGTGCAGGTAGGGCATGAGCAAGGTAGCTCTTATGAAAGAAAACATTTAACTGGGGCTTGCTTACCATTTCAAATACTTAGTCCATTATCATCATGGCAGGGAGCAATGTGGCACAAATAGCACTGGGGCAATAGCTGTAAGCTACATTCTAATCCACAGAGGGCTGGGAGAGAAAATCACTGGGCCTGACTTGGGCTTTTGAAACCTCAAAGCCATCCCTCAGTAATACACTTCCTCCAACAAGACCATACCTACTCCAACAAGGCCACAGCTACTAGTCCTTCTAATTCTTTCAAATACTGTCATTCTCTGGTGAACAAGCCTTTAAATATATAAGCTTTTGGGACCATTTTCATTAAAATCACTACATATGTTAAAGACATGAAACAATAGCCCAATGTGTACAGACAAGAAATATCCTCAGAGAAGTGAGAGCTGAGCAGACAATGGTGCTCCATAAACACATCAAATGTTCACAATACCCTATTTCCTATGTGCTTGTCTTGTTTATTCAGGTGAAATGTTGAGGTTTCTAGTGTAATACAACAATCTGGTCAACTTTCAGCTTGAAAAAAAATATCAGGTCACTGTTAGTAGGAAAAAATACACGCCTTTCCTCACCTTAATCTTTCAACAGTTCAGAACTGGATAACAACCAGGCAAACAAAGATAAAAAGAGCTGAAGCATCATGTGTTTTCCTTCCATGTCACCAGAACAGCTTCCAGAATACTATAAAGGAGGAATTACTTATTTTGACTCCCTTCTCTGAGTTTTCAGTCCACTGTCCTTAGATCTGCCGATTTTGGGCCAGAGTAGTAGACAGAAAATCATAGAGAGAAGAAAGGGTGAGGGCAAGGAACTAGGGACTTTAGAGGTACATCCCCAGTGATATCCTCTCTCTACTTACATCCACATCCCAAGTTAGTGTCACCTTTTCTGTTGGGAGGGAGCTATAAATCTAAAACATAAGCCTATAGGGAACATGCCTCATTCAAATCATCATGCCAAGGATAAATAGATAAATAAGTTCTAAAAGTCCTAAAAGTAATACATTTGAGAGCTTTTGAGTCTTTGAAAATTCACACTTTTAACCAGTATTTTCTTTTCTAGTTTTATGTAAGTTTTTCTTTCATAATTGGAAATCAGTTTGGTTGGGTGTGATGCCAATTGGCTGTGGAGTTAACTATTAAACACTTTTCACCAGTGTTTAGAAATTGACATTGTTGTCATAATCTTGGGGTCATGAAGTCGAGTATCATAAACCACTTCTCTTTAACCTAAGCTTGGCACTGTACTCTTGATAAAACTGACTATGGATTAGGGAGACATTGTCAACATTCAGTGTGGCATAGAGCAGGAGGCCCAACAAGTAGAACGCAGATGTGATGCGTATCAATACTGAGTCTTGAGGAATGAGGACCTCTCATTGCACTTGAACATGGCAAGTCCCAGTTTAAGTTTTCCAGGATCCTTTACTTAGAGATCTTCTTTATGTATATGCAAAGAGTCTATTGAGCACAGGAGACACATAGGGAGACTGCAGGCTCAGAGAATGGGAGCAAACCAAGGCAAGAATGCTTGCAAATGTATGCACATATTTTTGAATGTGTACACATCTTCTCACAAAGAAACAACTACCCATATTAGTTATTCAAAAATGCTCTAAGAGTTAAAAACAATGGAATTCAAATCATTTTCATATTTTTAAAGTATGATAGAAAAATTAAACACACACAAGCAGAAATAATAAGAGATTCCATGTTGATAGCATATTGCATGTTTTATTATCATTCCTTACCACTTACATATTCTATATCATATTTCTGTAATAAGAACAGTCCAAACTCCTTATATCCAGGCTAATTCTCTAACATGTTTGTGATATCCTCAGTTTTCTTTCCAATTCTTCCATTCCTCCTACCTTTATCAAATCTTCTGCAATGAGAATAGAAGTCCCACTGTCCTTATACTGATCATTCATATAAACGTTCCAAAGAGAAACAGGCTACTGGGCACTAGTTTTGTTTCTTTTGCCATAATAAAGTACCCTGACAAAAATAATTTAAGGCAGAAAGAGATGATATTAGCTCACAGTTACTGCATGGAGGTCAGGGTTCAAGATAAACAAGCTAGTCACATCCACAATCATCAGCAGAAATCAGTGAATGTCAGCATATTTCTGACTCACCTTGCTTTCTCTATGTATATATAGTCCAAGATCTAAACTTAGGGCATGATTTCATGCTTAGTGGGCTGGGTCTTTCCATGTCAATTAACATAAGCAGGAAAATCCTCACAGATCTGCCCACAGGCTAACCTAGATAATGCTAGATAATTTCTCATTGAGACTCTGGCCAGAGGATTGTAGATTGTGCCAGACTGATATCACAGTTTTCAAGATATCTCAAGCACCATTTCCAAAAACTTTATACAGTTTTTCCTTTCATGGGATACTTTAGATGCTAACTTTGAGAAATGTATTTGCATGGTCAGATTGAAAGCTACAAATCAAAATATTTCAATATAGTTCTACAAAATATATATTCAGAATATTATCTGTCTTTTTAGTCCAAATAATATAGAGAGGAGTCAGGTCTCTCCTCTTACTTCTCATAGCATAGTCATGATAACAAGCCTATTAACTATTTTGGTATAATAAATTATTAATGGCACTGGTCATTGGATAATATACATATAAAATCAGAGAGTTTAATCCAGTTACAAATAAATAGTGCAAGGTATTATTTTTGACAACTTATTAAAACTTTAAATATGATTCCAAACCCTCAGGCGACTTGATTTTTTAAAGTTAAATTTTTTTCTGCAATAGCAGTATATGACACTTGTCAAAAAACCAGAGCCATGATAGCTGCAGGCAACGTTCCAAAAATAAAATGCAGTATCCATCAGGAATGTGCACATGCCTTGCTCTGCTTTAATGGACACTAATTCCTACAGTTATGTTTTGCCTATGACTTAGCTAGCAAATACTATGCTCTGTGTTATAGTATTAAGCAAATTATACTTTGTCCATCAGGTGTAAAATCAGAGTGAGCAGGCTGCATCTCGTAAGCCTGAGTGTCAGAGACGGAGAGGACTATCCTTTTCCAATGATCAAAGAAGCCTTAGTCAGAACAATTCTGCCTCCACTATTTCCTTACTTTATCTCTACCTCCACTGCTAGCTGGGATTCTGTAACCTATGCTGAAATATTCAAAGTATACACATGGTCACCTAAGAGCTATGCAGGATAATAATAATGATGGTGAATAACATTTTGACTCTTAATAATCTATCTTAAAGGTATTTTATCTATATATGCTCAAGTAATCACAACAACACAGGAAGAAATATATTGTTGTCATCATTGTCATCATCATCATCATCATCATCACCATTACTTGAATTTCACCAACAAAGACATGTAAATACACCTGAGTACTCATTTCACCTGTAAAAAGTCTATCTCTGAGATCTCTGAGATTTCTTATCTGAGATATTGGTTTCCTTTAATGTGGTAAGTTTTCAGTGCTGCCAGCACAAAGTACCAGAAGTGATATTTAAAGTAACAGAAATATAATCTTTTGCTAGTTTGACAGAAAATCAAGGTGCCAAGAGAATCACCCTCCTTCTGAAAACTGGAGTACAATTCCTTCACAACTCTTCCAGCTGTGGGTGGTTTGTAAGACACTTCTGGCATTCCTTGTGTGCTGGCATTTGGCAACAATGCTGGTCTTTATCCTTACATTGAGTTTGTTTTTTATTTTTCTGCTGTCTTTCCACCATGCATCTGTTTCCAAGTTGCTGTTTTTCTCTTTTTCCTTTTTCCCGTTCCTCTCATTAGTTTTTCTTTCCTTCATTCCCTTCACCCTTTGTCTTTCTTTTCTGCTTGTTTGTGACACAATCATGTGACTCTAAAGTCCTGATTACAACATGAGAAATTGGGTGTTATATTTTGAGGGACAACATACAATTCCTAGTGCTTTTTTTTTTAACTAAAGGTGTGGGACACAAAAGGAATTGGATATCCTCCCTGCTGTTATACTACTTTTCTTGAGAAGTAGAAGCACATCTCTTGACCAGTATAGGTCAGCAATGATAGATAAAAGAAATTACTCTACCCAAGTTCAACTTGTTGAGTCAATGTGTTTATTGAGCTTAAATATAGGTACATGCATGAAAGGTTGCTTACTAGAATGTGGATAGTTTTCTACTGCTTCTTTGAAACCAATTCTCTTAGCCATAGCTGTTTTATTGTTTCTTCTGTTGCCATGACTACAGGAAGATGAACTCTGTATCTCACCACAACAATCTATATTCCACAATGGTTATATTACACAAAGAGGAAACAGAAGATTACATATCTGCCACCAAGTGTCTGATAGTAACTAAACAGTCATGGAAGTAAGTATATAATAAACACAAATTCATAAAAACTTTGGAAAAATGGCAGTTATGATATTAGGAAGGCTGGAAATTGTTGAGAAAGGCAAGTTGAGCTGAGTTAGCTATATTATGCAAATATGATATTCTGTTATTAGAAAGAAGAATGAAAGGTCAAAAAAACAGGTCATAATTTGCAAGTAGTTATACAAGGTTTGAGTTGGGAACAATTTGGGTAAGGGGAAAAATATGGACTTGAGCACTTTGGCTGGAACAGTGAAAACCAGCTACCTATAAGTGCTATCAAGCTCAAAGCTCCTATGTGGTTGGGTGAGGGGCACTGTCATCAGAAGAGGCAGCAGGATAAAGAAGTGGAACATTTGTGTAGGATACATTCTCTTCTTTCCCTCTCCTGGAATTCTGGGCAATGGAAAGTATAACTTTAGGGCGAAACCTGACTCAGCATTCCAAGCACTCTAATTGAAGACATGTGTATCTATGTCTGATGTATAAGTCTTATCCCAAGCACTGATTTCATATCTATGTTTATTTGGTTTCTGAAGAGGAAATCTATAACATCTTATCATGATAAAAAGAGAATCCCCTTCAACTTCTTTTTATTGTGACTGCCTTATACGGAGAGACAAAGGTAGTGACATATTTTAAGTTTCAAGTTTTACCTTATACCAAAGTAGAAAAAAAAATCTACAGTGTTAGAGAATGAACAGAGAAGTCTGTGAATGGTTCCTTCCTTGCTTGCATTAAGGCAGGTATAAAGCCAATATCTTAGTAATAAAGCTACCATTTGGGGGTTCCTAATGAATTACAAGCTTTGCTATCCCCATATGCATTTGAGTTAAAGTCTAGGCAAATCAATGTTTTCTATGTTACTAAAACCCTCTACCATTCACCTTAGTTAGAGGGAGAAAAGAACTAAAGAATAAATATGCATCAGTTATTTTCTTTATTTCACTTGAATTTTGAACAAGATAATCCAAAACAAGTGTACTCCCAAGATGAAACAGAATGTGCATTTTTTAAATCTTCTTTTTAAAAGTTATATGTTGGTTTGTGTGCTCATCATGGTATATTTTATTTGGTTTTGGGTAGAATGATGAAAAAAATTTTGATCTATTATTTTTTTTCATAGTGAACAACAATTACTTTCAAGTTAAGTTTAGCCAACCACTCTTGTAGATTCCCTGATATCAGCTAAATATGCATGCATTTATAGGTACTCTACCAAATAGAAGTGACAAATCTTATTTATGACCCTTAAATCTACTTTTTTTGAGTAGTAAATAAAAAAAGGAGTCTACTGCATTTTTCATTATATCAAAACCAACAAGGCAAAGTTCTTCTATTCCTTATACTTCCAGAATATGTACATTTTCATATTAAAATAGGGACGAGTTCCATTTTGAAGATGGATAGAGTCTTTCAAAAACATATACGAAATAATTGTAATAAACATTTTGGAAAACAAATACTTGTGCACACACACTCATACACACCTAGGTATGAGTGGTGGTGTCATGGCTAGTCAAACGGAGACCTTGTACATGGTACATGAATTGTTTTTGAGACTGCTCACTTTGCAACATGAATCATTTTCCTTGTTTTCTCTTTCTTATCCTTCCTCTTAAACAAAGGGGAGACTGTTTGTAGTATCTCAGATATATTTTGCAACACATCGTTAAAATGATCCGAAACAGGCAGCTCCCTGGAGCCAGTTTTAGGTAATGATGAACTCGTAACACACAGGAGCCGGGAGGGGGTCTGCTGATTCAGCCAGTTGCCAAGGCCTGGACTGCATATCATTTCCTCACCAGACGAAATTAATATTTGTTAAGTGCATCAAAACTCTAAAGAAAAATATTCAAAGATTCTATGCTCTCAGACATATTTCAATACTCATTTGTCTCTGCATTGAGGACATCAAAATGAAACTGGGGACAGTCTAAATGGCAATGATCATTTTAAGGCATGCTGCATGTCTATTGGTATTTTTCCAAGTTGTCACTAGCTTTAATATTACAAATTATGCTTTTTGGAAGAAATGACATTGCGGGAAGAAAAGTGCCTACTCAAAGTGCCATTTCTTATGTTGCCTGTGAATGTGACTTTTGCATGCAATAATAAAGACCCTTCTCTCAGACACTTATCATTCCCACTTCAAACTCAAAGGCATCTAGTGTTTGAAATAAATGTCAACAGTAAGAGTAAAACTCATTTTACTCTTCCTACAAATAGATGGATTTTCCCTTCTGTTCTCAGATACAGGAGATGTCATCAGTTGCTATGAGGAAAGACAGTTTTCTAAATTCAAACCTTGAAGGAGAAAAAAAAATCTCTTAGCTTCACCTTAGTAAGGATTTCATTTGTAAATGTTCCTGTCAATTGAAGAGGACAGAAGAGAACTGTGACAGAATGCTGTAGTGAAGGAATTTGGCAGGAGGAAATGAGGCACAGACAGCTGCTGGAGAAACAGGGATCCACCATCTGTGTGTTCAGGACTCCATTCCAGATCATAAATCTCTCACCATTTCATCATCAGGGAAGGCCACCTACCTACGTATTCAAGTCAGCCTCCTTCCCAATTAAGAAGATAGAATCTTTCACAAGATGAAGAGGAATGTCTTCACATACATGTGAATTAAATTGTACCAAAGAAATGATGTATAAGAGAAAGAAATGTAGAGTGTAGAGAAAAGGGGTGGAGATCAATGTTGGCTTAGTACAGATTGGCTTCTTTTCATTACACTCTGCATTTTCTGTGGCTATCGATATGTGAAGAAGTTTAGACAGAAAGGAGCCACAGGAAAGAGAAACTTTGTAAACTTGTAGTAAAGAACCCCATCCCCCTGAATATAAGGAAAACTTCCCTGGCTTTCATTCTCAAAGACATGCCCATGTGGCCACATTGAGCTTTCTTTAGGCTTCTTGAGTTTGGGCAACTTTCCAGAAGTCATATTAAAAATGCTGCCGAGAATGTATGTTTCTGTAAAGAGCTATTTTTAAAGATGCATAAGGAACCATGATATTCATTCTAATTAGAATAAATCTTGTTTTATTGAGGCTGTTACCTTGGAATGCAATGCATTTGTGGGGGAGGGTTCTTACAGGTACACAGAGATGGGAAAAGAAGGAAGTGAGTTAGGCAAAGTATGTGGGCTGCATTGGCATAAGCTTTGGGTGGTAAGAACAACTTTGATAAATTGATTTGTCAGAGAAGGTTCTTATGATTACCTAATCACACCGAGCTTTGCTTCTGGCTGCTCTGCACTACCTACCAAAATCGCTCTCGCTCTCTCGCTCTCTCGCTCTCTCGCTCTCTCGCTCTCTCGCTCTC
>NW_021604708.1:593725-596225 GCF_004785775.1 Grammomys surdaster | reverse complement strand
GCTCAGAAGGCAGAGGTAAATGGATCTCTGAGTATGAGGACAGGTTGATCTATAGCGTGAGCTCCAAGACAGTTAGGCTATATAGTGAGATCTAGTTGAAAAGGAAAGAAAAGAAATACTTTAATTATATAAATTACTTATAAGAACTGAATGTCAATCACACATATGTGTCTATAATTAATTGAAGAAGCTTAAAATATATACATAAGCAGTAGAATAAATTTATTTATTTAGTGTCTCACTATGTGACCTCAAATATGCAATTCTTCTGTCTCAACCTCCCAAGCACTGGAATTACAGTTGTGCATCACTGTTGTGGGCCAGCGGACACAGTCAACCGGTTTCACCTGAAAGAGAGGCTGGGAATGGAAGAAGGGACAGGAGGGCAGGAAGAGATGAAGCCAGGACCAAGGTTTCTGACCGAGGCTCAATGCTTCAATGTTCAGCTTCTAATTTAAAGGGGATAACCCACCCCCACCCCCAGAGTTCCTTCTTGCTTCAGCTGCCTGGGGGTGAGGCTGGGGGTGAGCAGAAACCATCCTGCTGGAGGAGAGAGGAATCCATACTTAATTTCGGGCCAGAGATGTCAAGGCAAGCTCAGCAGGCAGTCTATTCTTCTCAATGCCTCTGGAGTCCTATCATTTGGTCTATGTGGTAAACAAGGTCTCTCAGGCCTCTCAGGTCTCTCAGGGCTGCTCAAGGCTGGGAGAAGGGCACACATCACTAAACCTGCCATAAAATTTAAATTTATATTCTTATTTCTGTAGGTAGATAAAAACATATTCCCTATGCTGGTATTCATGGTTTGGTTGAACTCACCCAAGAACTTGAAGATGGAGCTGTACTTTTCTATCACATAGAAGTCTCTCACTCTTCCAAGAAATGGACATTTGCAACACCACTGATACATCTTGGCTTCCAGAGGCAGTTGATCTTTCCCTTCAGATAGTGATGTAAAACATAGTGACATTCAAAGACTTATCATGTTTTAATCTATTGGCAGCTTGTCTCTGAGTATTTATCATCAGTTAAGTTTAACCTAACTCTGATTATCTATTTTGAGACTTTAAAAGAAAAATTCTCCTCCTGCCCCATGCTCCCATTGTTTTGCTCTAACTCAGTCTCAAAATTTCCATACATCTTTAGCCAAAGTCATAAATTTCAGATTTTTTTTTATTGCAGATTTCTCACAAGTTACTGCGGTCAATATTTCATTGGTACAATCTGACTTACAAGATGAAGCAGATCAGAAATTAAAAGGAAAGCAAGAACAATAGGGAAAAATGCAAATCCAGTTCAGTCAGCGTTCTCAGCATTTCCGCTAGGGACAGAAGTCATCATTGCAAAGGAAACTTACAGCGAACCTTTGTTAGCATCGCATTTGCAGTGAAAATAAGTGTCTACAATTGCACTGATTCTTCAAAAACAGCCTTAGATGGCCTTATGTTTTTCTCTTTACTCTCCACCACATTCATTCTATAAATAAGCCAAGAAAAAAAAACAGGTAAGAAGAAAAAAAAAAGAAAAAAAAAAGGACAACCAAAGCATATTTAAAGATGTGATCTAACCTGGGCACGATTATGTGTTGATCCTGTGGGATGCATCTGCTTTCACTGCTGTAGCCAAAGCAAAAAGGCCAGAACGACAGCCAACTGGAGGGAAATTAATCTTATGGCTTTGATGGCTTGGGATGCTGGAGCTCAGTTTTATAGGACAATGTCACAGCAGTTGAATTACTTAGAGGAGTGTCATTTCCCATGAAATTCTGGTTATTGTCCCCATGTCTCTTGTGTGGAAACCCATCAGGGCTCTCTAGCTATACCAAACAGCAGGAGAGTTCTCACTTTTACACTCAAACCTAGTCTACCTAGCTAAAATGTTATGTTTATATCTCTAGTGACTTCTGATCCCCCTGTAAAAACATAAATAGTGAAAGTTTACATGATGACGTTTGCATGGCTAGTGCTAACAGCATGTCCCTGAAAGGTTAAGTAACTCCATATTATACAGGAAGAACCAGCTACAGCTCAGAAGAGTGTCATTCACCGTTAGATCAATATTACCAGAAGAACAGGGTATTGAGTAGTGTGAGGAAAACAAATTGATGCCTAAGGAAAGGAGAGAGGGCTCCACAGAACACAGGTCCCCAGCAGCAGTGGCAATAAGTTCATTCTAAAGGTAACAAAACAGGGAGATGACTTGCAGTGAAAAGAATTCTAGGAACTCCTGTTCTTTCAAAATACTTGATTCTCAGCTGCTGCTTTAGGTTTGGGAAGCTCTAGGAGGTTGGAGCTTCACTGGAGGAAGTGAGTCATCTGGGAGGAGCACTGGATTTTTACAGCCTGGTCCCATGGCTAGCTCCATTATGCTACACTGTAGTGTATCTAGCTGCCTCATTTACTTGCCACCACATAGTCTCTGTCATGAGTAAACTGTGAGTCAAAATAAATCCTTCCTTCCTTCCTTCCTTCCTTCCTTCCTTCCTTCCTTCCTTCCTTCC
>NW_021604708.1:554895-593715 GCF_004785775.1 Grammomys surdaster | reverse complement strand
TCCTTCCTTCCTTCCTTCCTTCCTTCCTTCCTTCCTTCCTTCCTTCCCATGTTCTATTAAGTGCTTCATGAAAGCAAAAAAGTCAACTAATATACCACTGAATATAAATATACTATTAAATACTTCAAGTTTTAAATCGTATTTATTTTATCTTGCATTTATTGGTGGGCTGCACATGCCTTGGTTCACATATGGAGAACAAAGAACAACTTGTGTGGGTTCTAGGGACCAAAATCAGGTCATCAGACTTAGCAGTAAGTGTCTTCAGTTGTTGAGACATCTACCTGGACTTGGGGTTTTTGGTTGTCTTCCTTTTTTTTTTTTAATTTTGAACATGTCAGGGTAGATCATAAAACATAGCCAGTTAATTTAATGTGCATCATAATATTGAACCACCAAAGCTCTCAGTTAGTCATTGATTTGCTTTTTCATTATATCTCTGTAAAATCAAAAGGTTGAAATTCAAAACAGTATCTGCATTTTCTACTAACAGAATCCTTTTGCAAATATGCAATCAACACTAATCTTATTTTCATCAAATGCAATGAAATAAAATACAGGGAGATAAATGATGTATTGAATCCAAACACTGCCACCTAGTTTTTAGCTATATTCCTGGTTAGTATAAACACCCTAGTCAAGTGCACAGAGAAATCTTTCAGCAGACCTGGACAGGAGAAAAATGTGCAGAGAAAAGCTATTGAATGCCTACATCAGGGAATGTAGCATTCAAAAGATTTAGTTCTAGACTACAGGATATCTAGAAAGTCCAGAGTTAGTTAATAATGTAACTAAACTATGTTAAAGGTGAGTTCAAACAAATTTTAATTCTTTCCTCCTGTCTTGACTAAGTGTCTTGCACTGCACAAGTACTCTGCATGCTGTGTGAGCATTCAGCATAGTGTGTGAGCACTCAGTACATTGTGTGAGCACTCACCACACTGTGTCAGTACTCTGCACACTGTGTGAGCACTCAGCATGGTCTTCACTGATTAACTTGATGAAATTTTCACTTGGAAAGCTCCCAGAACTGTTCTCTCTCCGTACTCCCATCTCCCTAATCAGTGCTCCATCATAAGAAGCCTGTAAAACTTAGAAGTATCGTTTCCACTTGAATCTGCTTTCAAATTCCTGGCTCCAGCTTCCTTCAGATGCTCTTAATCTGAGGTCATGAACCTTTCAAAAATATTTGCTTAATTTCTACAGTACCCCACCAAATGACCCCAGGGTCTGCCTGTGGTCATTTTTCTCATAACTGCTGTTGAGTTTACATAAACATTGGTTTGTTTCCCCAGCAGGGCTGTTGGGAGGACAGGGACCATCATGCTATCTAATTCTTTGAACATATTTAAAAATCACTCTAAAGTCCCTGTATACAAATCATTAAATTGGAACCTTTAACTCCAAAGAGCAAATCAGTAGCTACCCCTCTTAAAAAACTACTTCCCACACTTTCTTTTAGTAACAAAAGGATTTTTTTCTATGCACAAATACAAAAACAGAAACCTTGAACATACTGCTTCTATGTAAAGAGAGAGACAGTCAGTGGGGCTAGGGTAGAACCTTAAGTAATATAGACAGAAGAATTCCAGTTCTTTTATATATAACATGATAGGTAGTCAGAGGCAACTGATAGTTGAGTAAACTATAGCTGATTTCACCTAAGGTGAAAAGACAAGTTAATTTTCTTGACTCTAACCATTATGTTACACACACATGCCCACACACACAAACATACACACACACACACACACACACACACACATACACAGACACATGCATACACACAGAAACACACACACCTATGCACAGTAACATATTGGAATGTAAACTTTAAATAGAGACAACTTACTTTTATTTAACATTTTAATAGTGAACGAGCCTATCCATTTATGGTGACTCATGCCTGTAATCATGGCACTTAAAAAGGTAACGCAGAAAGATTGCCATGAATTTGAGGCCAGCCTGGTTTATATAGTTAGAGGATAACCTCAACTTCAAAGTGGGAACAGACCCCAAATATCTGTAATTATATCAAACTAAATCCAATCAAACACAAAAATGGCAAACTAGAAAACAGGGAAAATCATGAAATATGATTTAAAGGTCAAGGAAATACCTCCTCTGGTAAAGGATCTGATTAACAAGAGTGAGTACTTGAGTTCTGATCCCAATAAGAAAGGGAGAATCAGTTATCTGTTTCTTTAAGCTGTCTTCTTATCTGCACAAGTACCAAGGTCCATGCATACATATACATGTACAAACACAGATAAACATTAAAAAGAAAAGGGAGGGTTCCTTTAAAAATATGTTTTGCTTGAGAACTCATGAAGTGAATTTGACCCATATAAAGCTTTTGACAAAGAAATTATGGTATTTTTCTGTAAACAGCTTTTCTAGGATGCAAGATTGAGAGACAGCATTTGCTTCTAGGTTTCTTTAGCCTCTGCATTATTTTGTGCCTTAAAATAACTCATCTTTAAGGTGCTTTTATGTATATAAGCAACTTCTTTTCTAAGAAAACTTCAAATAGAAGACAATCATGAGACCAGACAGGTCAAAAAAATCTTACAAAGAATGTGATACAGATAGAAACCTGTTGTATAGCAGCCATCTACTACCACCTACTCACTAGCAGGAGGCTTCTTGCTCCTTAGGGGTTCAAATAAACCCTCCTGCATGATATTTAATGCACAGAGTATATACTTACTTCTATGTTGCTATGTATTACTTTTTTGTACTTTTGCAAATAAAATATTCTCTGTCAGTAAAATTTGTTTGGAATTTCATCCATACTTTAGCTGATCAAAATAATAGTAATGGGATTTCATTTAATGGCCTTTGATGCAGGAATAAGTTGCTTAGGGACAAATCCATGTTGGTAAGTGAGGGATGATGAGCAGAAAATAGGTAGAAAGGGGAAGATTACAATAAAATCATAATTTTGGGCTTCCTTAATCCAAACTCAAAACTGTTCCCAAATCTGACACACTTCAGTAACCAACCATAAAGCCATACTTAACTGGAAAATTTCACACTTCATTTCCTGTGTAAAGTTGTCTTTAACCTACACTGATAAGGTGTGGTGACAGATAAATGAATGTCATGCTTATCTTTGCTCTCTTCTCCGTGATATCTCATTTATATATGCTAATATATAAAAGTAGAAAAAATCATTCAAACTATTTTTGACTCCTAATATTTCAGATGAAAAAAACCAGGGTACATCTCTCTATGATGTTTATCATGTGTATTTTGTATATTTCATACACCATTTTTGGGGGATAAAACTTTCCTGAATTATTATTAATCTACTTTATGTAATACTCTTTATGTCCTATTAATTTATTTCAGTCTTCTTTTAAATAATATTATTTTCTAAATTTATTTATTCTTTGACAGTATCATACTTATGTACCCTGATAATATCCACCCAGCTCTCCACCAACCCCCTTTAGACTAGATAACTCCCAACATATCTCTCTGCAAACCTCATATCCTTATGTTCTTGTTTGTTTGTTTGTTTGTTTTGGACAACCCATTGTGTCCAATCAGTGCTGCCTACAATAATGTTGACAGAGCAGTTGGTTTCATCTTATGCAAGTAACTACAGCTATAGTGGTGTTCAACATCATGATGCCCAGAAGACAACATTTCTCCCTGCTTCTTCAGTCTTCTGCTTTTTGGTTCTCTCTGCTACGTCTTCCTTTATGCTCCCTGACATTCAGGAAGGGCATAGTGTGATTGATGTAGATGTCCCTTATAGGGCTGAATATTCAACAGTCACTTCTCAATTCCTTTACCAGCTAAAGATCTCAGAATAAGCTACTACTATCCATTGAAGAAGACTCTCCATAGTCAAGATTTAGTGTAACAACAATCTATGGACATAACATAAATTTTAACAAGGCAATTAGGTAACATGCTTGTTTGCCCAAATAACATTAGCCTTTAGGACTGTTTCTGTCTAAAGCAAGGGCTTTCAATCAAGTGTCTGATATACAATATGAATTTCCTACTGTATATCAGGCCTCAGATATAATCTGACAGTGGTCAGTTACACCCATAACCTTCATACTTTTCTGTCTGAAATTATATAAACACAAAGGTATTAAAATTGTCTCATAAATTGTCCCATAGACATACATGTTTAACTATTCTTGTTTTGCCCCACACTTGTCAGGGATTAGTGCTGCAATTCTAGATTTAAAGGTAGAGTTTGCATATCAATAATGTGAAACAATGTTGTTGTTAACTTCCCAAAGCAAAGCTGTAAGCTATAGACACAATCACTTAAGAACAAACACATTAGACAATAATTTGTCCTGACAAGAGTATTAAAGTTTGGTTTGTTTTTTTGGTTTGTTTGCTTGTTTGTTTTATTTTGTTTGAAAGATTCATTTTCATTATCTTTAAATGATGTGTATGTATTTGTATCTATGTGTGCACATATGCTGCATGTGAGTGCTTGTCTTTCAAGAAGCCAGAGCTGTCAACTCCCCTGGAGCTGGAGTTAAATGGAGTTATGAGACTCTCAGTATGGGTGCTGTGAAGCAAACATGGGTATTCTGAAAAACAGTGCATGATTTTTACATCTGAGCCATCCCAAGAGCTCATCAGAGCATCTTTATATGAGCCTAAGATAATTTGCAAGATTACATTTCCAATTACCTGTACCTGATGTTTAGAAGGCCAAACTGAATGTTCTAAGCTTGATATGTAGGACATATTGATGATCCTGTAGCAAAGTAAGAAAGACCAGATTGAAGGAATAAAATGATTATTTTGGCTCAAAGTTTCAGAGCTTTGAATTCATCATGAGCTAATTCTGTTGCTTCTGAGCTTATAATGGGCCAGAGTATCAGGACAGGGTTTGCATGGTAGAGCTGCTCAACCCCTGGAGACTAGAAAGTCCACTCACTCTCACTGGAGAAGCTGTAGTTGTATATCCCCTTTAAAGGCTCAGCCCTAAGGTAGCTAATGGTCATTTTCCACCTCATTGGATTTAGAATCACATAAAAGACAATCCTTTGGTCATATACTGAAGAGGGAAGGCCTATTGGGAAGGTGGGCAGAACCATCCCATAGCTGGTGCTGGTTACTTCATTTGCTTACTAGACTGTGAAGTTATTAAAGTAGGCAAAGGACATCTTAAAGGCAGAGCCCAGTGAGATATTTTAGATCTCTCTAGATGTGTTTTCAAGTAGGGTCTATTCAACTCTGTTTGGTCAGCATTTATATATCTCGTAAGTGATTAACATGTTTGGAACAGAATTTACACAGAGTTTTGACCTAATATTCTAGACAAAGATGACAGAAACAAAAAGATAGCAGGAATGTCCACTTTTATCTTGGTTCTAGGTAACCACTGCACAGCAGTAGGCCCCGTTTTACAGCAAAATCAGTTTTGTGTGATATAGGAAAAGTGAATCTAAAGGTATATGATGTGACTAGAAACAAAACTATTTCTTTCAGAAGATGAGGAGCCACAAATTTCTGACAAAGCCAACTTGCTTTCAGGCTTTATGTAGACATTGAGTAGGTGGATCCAGTCACATAGGAACCCTGGGATCTTGGCAACAGTTAAACAAAAGATGCCAAAGATCTGTATCACTTATGTTTTAATTCTCCACCACCATATGGAGATGATGCCTGTGGTTAGTCTGTCCCGACAATTGCATTCTTAACTGTAGACTTATAAGCAAGCATAATTGTCTTTCTCCACTGTTCCTGCTCTAACAATAACTGTGGTAATGGAAGCTCACATTATTTAGGTCATACAAACAGGGGCTTATTATATGGGTACAAGTAAGCTTAACCATTAAACCCTATCATATTTTATCTTTACTGGACTTTGCATATAAACACACAAACACACATTTCCAAACACAGTCGATTTGCAACCATTTGGCAGAATAGCTAAGTAATTATAAGAATTAATTCTGTATTTCTGTCCAGCTGTAGTCAACCTACCAGCTGAACAGAAACCTCGCCATAGTAAGCTAGGTCAATGTAATTCACTTTCTCTGGAATTTTAGTTGAAAAGTATCAAGAGACTGTTGCAGTTGTTAGGCCTTGTGGAAGTGAAGGTAGGAGGCTCTAAATCAGAAGTCACAAGACAATGTTAGGATTCTAGAGATTGTGGCATGCTGGCACTACGGGAGAATGAGAATTCAGACAAACAAGCAAGCAAGCAAGCAAAAGACACCATGTCTTCTCTACCTTGAGAAGCAGATGAGGCAGCATTAAGTAAACAAAAAGACTTTTTAGAAGAACACACTCTATTGTCAAAATGAGGTTCAAACAAGTAACACTGATGGGATAATGAGAATTACCTAGATCATTACAGTAGCTTTGAGCCTGTAATTGCA
Source organism: Grammomys surdaster (assembly GCF_004785775.1). Taxonomy (NCBI): domain Eukaryota; kingdom Metazoa; phylum Chordata; class Mammalia; order Rodentia; family Muridae; genus Grammomys; species Grammomys surdaster. The sequence continues at coordinate 587,344 of NW_021604708.1, read as the reverse complement.
TCCTGAAAACTTATGCTTTACAGTGTACCCCATAAAATCATGAACAGTGATTTTGGAGCATCAAAATAATCAGAACTGTATTTGTTGCAAAAGCATGTGATAGAAAACTATCAGCCTCAGTTATTATTCCCAACCAAATGATCTTAGAGTATCAGCCAGGGGCATAAAGGCTTCAAGGTTAGTGAACTATCCCAGAAAATCTATCCAGAACAAATAAAAGGCTCATGTCCTGGACATTCTCCCTTTTATAAATGTCATCTGTGTGACAGATGTATAAGATATCACTGTTATACATCAGCTGTCTAGTGGTGGCCAACTGTATAGTTTTTAGTTTATAGAGAGAAGATAAAACAAAAACAAAAATAGTTTCCAGTGTCAGTACTTAAAATAATTTGCACTGTATATGCCAGGCATGTGTTGACAAATTGACCATGACTCAGGAGAAGGTAGAATTTTATTACAATGAGTCCTTCAAATTGAAGAAGATCAGGATGATCACATACAGTCTCCAAGTCCATCTCTCTCTGACCTTCTCTTGTCCTGTCCTCAAGGAAAGACATAGATAATTCAATTACTCTTCCCCAAGCCTGACCTAAAGGATTTATGTCACTCCAACTAACGTTCCCTAACTTTCTGGCCAAAGAGAAATTCTCAGACTTTGCTTGCTTGTAGAATGTTAGCCTCTTTCCAACTTCTTCACACATCAGAGGCTGTCATGACCACTACTAGAATAATGAAATGTAATCACAACCAAGTGAAGACTGAAGATGATCCATAATATAGGCCTTGCTGTTTCACCACTAGGGTAGTCACTTATCTTTCTTTTTTTGTTAAGTTTAACCTGCTACACCAACCTCACTGATCCTAAGTATAGCAGACAGGTATTTTTTCTACTATGAATTCCTCAGTATAAGGCTCATTGTCATGTAAGACTGCCACTCATAATGAGAAAGTCAATCTTCCTGACTAAACTATTCTTCAAATATTTTAGATTTATGGTATCATTTAATTCTCTCTAAAACTGTATAAGGCCAGTGAAACAAACTTTCTATGATTAGAAAGGTAAAGAATAAAGAAATTAAGACAATCTTGTCAAGTTTTATAGTGAAACATCAGGCTAACTTTAGACCAGTTGTCTTGAAAACCATTGAGTAGTATATTTCAAGACCTCAGGCAACAGTTGATGCAACCTATCCACATTGTCTCTAGAGAAAATATATAGAGCTGTCACAAGGTTATCCACATCCTATTAAAGTGTCAGCACATCTCTAATGCATATGATAGATGAAACATGTCATGGAGGGGGCAGTTTAGATGTGTGGGTGAATATAGGCAGCTTTTTGTAGACTCAGCTATATTAGCTATCATACACCATCTCTTTTCATACACATGCATGCTTATCTTATTATGATAAATTACTTCATAAGAACCTTACTTAAGCAGTTTTCATCCCATGTAGTCATCTTTGGACTGAAGTGTGGACATTGGGATCTAAAGCAGCCAGTCCCAAACCTGGCGAGAAAATCGATGGCAAAAGAAGAGTCTGATTAGTGAACTGAGCTCCCTCGAGAATCAGACAAAATAAATTGTAAGGGTATGAGTCATTAAGCAGCAGGAACCAGAGTTCCTGATGCAGACATCAGCCAGAAAGAAAGAGATGATCTTTGCCAAAGTTATGAGCTAACAGAAACTGTGAGTAAGCAGCCACTTGGGGGAAGAAAACGCATACAATGAAAGAGGAGTTTTTCTAATATTCACTGAAAATAAGCATGTGAAGAATATTTTGGCCATGTTATCACAGTAAGGGGTACATTAAAAGCCCCTCAGTATTGCTGTGGAAATTTTTGGAAGTACATGACCATGAAATCTGAGGATGTCTTCCTTTTTGGAACTCTGTGTTTCAAAGGTGTCCATCCATGTTGTCCAATCTTCATGCAGCTTATTTGAGACCTTCCTTATTCCCTTACAAACAAAACCTATTTCTAATAACAACATAATCAGCATCTCCCAGAATGATCTTTCATTATTAAGGGAAGTGGTATTAAAAATTATGCTGATGCAAGGATTAATTGCTCCCCCTGTGAGTCAGTTAGTGATAATTTAAGTTCTTCCTATAAAGATCAGGCCTGGTAAAGTCTTGAAACAATCACTCTTTGTTGTCTAATGTAAAAAATTTGTATGGTCTTAGAAGAGTCCAAGCTGGCCATGTGATAGAAATTATTAACTGTGGATACCAAGAAATTGGTCTCTTCCCTGAAATACATCTTTTAAGTTGGATTAAAAGAGAAGTAATTCTAGCAAGAATTCATTTGTGGAGAAAAGGAAAAAAATGTTTCAATTTCTTTTGACCGATTTTTATCATTCTCATATTTCCAGTTTCTCCTGAGTAAAATACACGACTAAACAGAACTTTACTTACAAACACAGCTGTGGATATCTCATTTCCCTTAGCATTACTGATAGATTTCTCAAGTAGCCTGCCACTCAATTCTTTGTTTTGGTTGACTTTTATCCTTTAGGAAGCTACCATGCATTTCACATAGATTTCACATCTTAAACTCAGCTGGTTTGCTGGTGATTTTTTTTTAAATTACCATGCTAGTTGTACCTATCATACCATTCAAATTTTCTCTCATTTTGACTTGGGAGTTGTAAGTTAAGTTTTCAAGATATATTAGGGGCTGACATGTGAATATATTGTAGTTTAAAATTTTATAAAACAAAGGTAAATGAAATGTCTTGTTTTTCACCAAGCTAGCAAATATGTGAAGAAATATGGCACTTGTTTGAAATCTCTCTTCATGTATATTACTAAGAGTAGTTTCTGTTGCAATGAACCGAAACCTAAACACAAAGTTGGCAAAACAATAAATGAACTATTGTTTGGAGGCTGTAAATGTTAAGTAGTAGACCAAGCTTTAGGCAGTTGGACTGGGACTCTATTCCGTAACTCTGGAGATTTCTGACTCTGTATTCTTCCATGTGTTAACATCCTATGCAGGTGACATTTCCATGTGACAATAGGGCTAATGTAGCACAGGGATTTCATGGCATCTGCACATGATTGTCTATTCATGGACAAGGTATTCTTTGGGTGCCACCAAAGACTGTGCACTGCCCTAAGTATTGTTTTGAAGATCGATCTCTCTCTCTCTCTCTCTCTCTCTCTCTCTCTCTCTCTCTCTCTCTCTCTCTCTCTCTGTCTCTCTCTCTCTCTCTCTCTGTGTATGTGTGTGTGTGTGTGTGTGTGTGTATGTTTGATTAGATGATGTCTTAAGATACTTACAAAAGAGTCAGCACCTGCTATACAGACCTGGATTTTTGCTGGTAACTGAGTCAGTTACTGGATCATATATTCATAAGATGGATTAAAATTGAGTATATGACATTAATCACCCCTTCAGGTGAGGGAGGCAGAGACTTTCGTCCTAAATGTATAGCCTTTTCACAGGAAGAAGGTAGCTTCTTCTACAATTGACAAATGAGGAAGCAAGCAGTCATGTGCACTCTGAGAATGAGGTTTAGGGTTCTTCTCCCATTTTGCAGTAGCAATTCTTTAGAGAAGATACTCACATCTCAAGATTTTACGTGAGGATTCACCAAACAGGTATGATTCTAGTATCTGATCTTCCAAAATAAATAATGAATGCCTGCTAAGAAATTCTGTAGACTAGTATAAGCTTAAAATAAATAAGTGAAACCCACTTCATCAGCCTGCACCAATTTCTGAATCTTAAGATTGCTTAAATGAAACATAAAGAAAAAGAAGTACATCAGACACTTAATAAAACTGTGAAGCTTGGAGTGTGTGTCCTGACTGAAGTGAATGTTTATATAAACAGTCAGTTTTACAGGATGTTTCAATGTGTTTTAAAACAAAGTGCTAAAATTTTAAATAGCTATCACTAAGATACAGATGATTCTGTAGTCAAAATATTTGAGGAATATTAAATTAAGTAAGGAAGATTGGTTTGAATTCTTGCTATAAGAAATTTCAGAATTTTTAACAGGATATAACTAATTGTGAACCTTTATGGTTCATTTTTATTCATCACAAAATCACTGAAGAGATTAAATTAAAAAATATCAACTTCAATTCTCAACTTCAGAAATTATGCCTTTTCTAAAAACACAGTCCCACGAGACATTTGCCTGGGCTTTTAATTTCTAAACCTGGGTAGATGATGTTGGTACCTGCTATATATCCTGTAATACAGAGACACTCTTCCCTCACCAAAAAAAAAAATTACTTTATCAAAAAGCTATCACTGAAGTTCTACTTAAGAAAACCTACCTTGGAGTGTGTACATGTGTGCAGGCGCACATGTACATGTGTGTATGTGTGTGTTTGGGTAGTACATGTGCATGAGTCTGTGCATGTGTGTATATTCATGAATGGATGCAGATATGGAGGAATGGAGGTCAAACGAGAGACTTGAGTGTTGGTCTTTAACACTTTATCTACTTAATAATGTCTTAGGAAGAATTAAGTGCTAGAGTATCTCTAAAATATATAAAGAGCACCATGGGAAGGAATGATGGTTTGCTTCCTTAACAGAAATGTCATGGTCTACACTCTTATAATTCTTATAATTTAGGCAAGCAAAGAAAGCTTATGTGGTTGTTTTCTTAATATTCTCTGAAACATACCTATCTAAGTGTGCCCAGGCTAGCTAAGTAGAATGCTTACAGAGATTTTTGTGCTGTCCCTTCTCCTCTCTCATTTCACCATAGAAATGCTGAGATTACAGACATGTATCCAGCTTTACATGGACTTTGGGGATCTCATTTCAGGCCTTTGCACTCTCAAAGCCGGAAATTTTACCTGCTGAGCCATCCCATAGCCAGAAGACTGAGTTTTGTGGTTAATATCACACATTCTATCTCTAAAGGGTTGCACACATTCCTGATTTCAAATGTTTCACAATCAACTTGACTTTCTCTCAACACCATGAGGACCTACAAATTAGTAAGTAAAATGTTCCAAAACAAGAACAAAGTACATCCTTTAACCGTGTCATAAATACATCTAACATGGCGCTGGGAATAAGTTATATTTACTAAAATTGAAAACTTTATTACACTCAAAATTCAGTACATGACCTCACATTTCTATATGCAGTCTGTCATGCTAGACTCCTCCGGAAGCATCAACTCCATCCAAACACCTGATATTTGAAAGACTTCTTTATTTCTCTACATAATGTTTACATCTCTGTTCTGATACCATATATTCTCATCAACTACCCAAGGCAAAGTGAGTAGGAAATTTACCTGGACATTTTAAAGTTGAATTTTTCAATGAATTAGTACCATTTTGTTCTGTGCTGAAAGCTGGATTGAATAATTTAGGTAGGAAATTCTATCAGCCTTTTAAAGCCCTATTCAAATGTTTTTTGCAATGGTTCTGAGTGACATTCTATATTTAATGATAAATATTATCCCCAAAGATCATTGAAAAATGAATACTTGATTTTAAGACAAACTTTCTTAGGATTTAGTCTACTAGATTAATATAATAAAAATTAAGAATCAAAAAGTTTAATAAATTCAGATGAATAAAATTAGAATTGACAATTTCTTAAGGCTCCAGGTATATGATTATTGCTGTCTGTATTTACTTTGCAGTTCTCTGACTTCAGTAGGAAGTTTGTGCTTTTATACACACATAACCTCAGAGCTCTAAAAGCAGACAGCTGTGCATATAGCTGTGTGGGACAGCCAATTGCTTGTTCCAGCCTCAGCTTTTTACCTTGTCCTTGTCTCTGAAGTTAAATCTCATAGAAAAGCTGTGAGAACAGAAATATTTTACACTGGAGACAGAGTAAACCTAAAGAATTGAGAGAACTAAGTGTCAAAGTCAAGAGGCAGAGAGGATCTTTTGACAAATATACTGTCTTCATTTAGAACTCCTAAAACTTAGTGATTTATTAAGGATTTTTTTTTCTTTCTCAACATTAGAACCCAAAGAAGAAAATACCTAGCAAACAAGAGATTTAAACACTGTCATATCTTCATCTTTTTTGTTTTCTTCATACTAGTATACTCTATTCAAAAAGAGTGGGTTAAATGAAGTGACACAGGTATCACTGGGAAGTACTGTGTTCAGAGAGAGTGTGCCTGGGCTGCAAAGGAAAGTCCCTAACATTGTCATCTAGTACTGGAAATTTGTCTGGCTCAGTGTTAGAGTATTCTGGATCCAGTTTTTGTTTGCTAATCCAATAAATAACAGTGACATCATGTTATTTCTCAAACCTAGAGTATCGCTTGAATTTTTTCCCTTGTATGTGAGTAGTTTCGGTCTCAGAGGAGTAGGAGAGGAATGTTCATGATATTCTAATTAACCCAGTTTCTTTAAACATCGATAAAGATTACACATTTAAATTGTATGTGTATGCATTTGTGTATTTGTATATACAAATACGTGTGTCCATGTGTGTATGCATGAGTGTGTACGTATTTGCATTTACCCACAGCTCTGTACTCTTACCTGTCTTTGCTGCACTAAAAGTAAGACATATATAATAAACAAGTATAAGAGGTTGATTTTTAAGTGATATTGGATTTTGTTCTTTAATTTCTAGATGTCTTTTTACATGAACTCTTCTACAATGAGACTAATGGCTCTAGTCTTAATCTGAAAAAGGCCTAAGTACACTGTTTAAAGTATAAACTATGATCATTCTTCTCTCTGACTCCTATTCTTTGTTGACTCAACAGTCTGGTGCTCATCATAAACATTAAACAGTCACCATAGTAATGATCTGGAAAGAAGTTGCATATTAGTCTTACTAAGGTAGGTGGTGGACAAAGTTGAGACTGGAATAAGTCAGATTAATACTAGATATAAAGCCAATAATGAGTCACTGTGCCCAGTCACATAATGTGATTATCACAATTGAGTCAGATGGCATCATGATTTCCATTTTATTGTTGAGATACCTGAGTCATCGGACTGGAGGTTACTCAAGTTAGGCAGTGTGAGAGTTGATATTCAGATCTCCCTGTCTGATTCATTGACACCTCTGGGCTCACCTTCTGTTGTTCTCATTTTAATCATATTAGTTCTATGTATGGCATCTCATTCATGATAGCTGTTTAAACAGTGATTATAAAGATTAGAAAATGTTCTTGTATTACCAATGTAGAGTATTGTTTAACAACTGTTCATTTCTCATTCCTCACAATGTTGCTAAAACTGCAAAATTGGTATCAAAGTCCACAGTGCTTAAGTTAATAGTCTTCTTCCTGCAAAAAAACATTGGAACCTCCAGAACTTTTAGAAAGTGATAATGCCCCCATAAGAGGAGTTTGGGTGTTTCTAGGGTGATACTGAGGGGCTAGCATTCAGTAAGTAGTGGTTACAGAGGTGTGCAGGTATGTTGACTTTGAGAAGTCCTTAACTGTACCTTGGCAGTAAGTATATCCCAGTGCATATTCATCTGCAAATGAAATACATGGTCACAACAGAAATTCCAGGATCCAAATCCTCAGAAACTTTGCATAAGAATCTGTGGTAGGTAACCATCATTATTAACTTGACTAGACTTGGAAATACTCTACACATATGCAAAACATGTTCATCATTAAAGCTCGATTAAATTGATAACTCAATTGGCAGTAAAATTAATGATTCAAACCTGCAAAATTCAAACATTAGAGGAAGTGTAAAATAATTAGGTTTAGAGATTGTAAGACAATATCTTCACATCATCTGAGACTTATTCCAAACCCCAAGATGGAAGAGGCCATTATATCTGATGTATTTATGGATAATCTACCACATTCTCTTATTGTTCAGCTATTATTTTCTTGATATATTTATTCATAATAAAACAATGCAATTTGAAAACACTAGGAAAATAAATTTGATAATTCTTGAGTTAGAATTATAAAGCCTTGGGCAATTCATGATAGTACATGCCTGCAAACCCAGCATTCATGAGGCAGAGGAAGGAAAAACCCAGATGTGAATTCAACCTGGGCAAAATACCACACTCCTATCAGCCTGTTGCTGTATTGTAAGACTCTGTCTCCTAAAACTACAGCAAAATAGGGAAGAATGTATGAGAAAGAGATGGGATGGCAGAGTATAGAAAGAGAGAGGAGGAGAAAAGAGAGATGGTGAAGAAAGGGAATGGGAGGGGAGGGAACAGAAAGGAAAGGAAACAAAAGTAAGGTGGTTGGAAAGGAGTAAAGAGAGAAGGATAGAGAGTAGATGTAGGAAGCGAAACAGAAAAAAAAAGTGAAGGGAGGGGAAGGGAGCTGAGAGAAACAGAAAGGAAACATTTAGTACTTCTAATCACCCATATTTGCAGATTGAATCAAAGTGCTGTTGAACTTGCAGTACTAAAGGGACATTACATTTTCTACACATGAGACAACATAGCATTTATCCTATATTGTTGACATTGGTTCATAGAAAAGTGCTATCATTTCCCATGTCTTTTCAGACACATGGACATTGTGTTACCTTAGAAAAAAAGAAAGTTCCATTTGAATTACTATAATTCTATGTCTCAGGACCCACTTTTGAGAAATACATATGTTTTACAGCCATCTTATTCAAATAAAGCTACTAAATTTCCAAAAACAGTTATTTACACCAAAATTGATCAATTAAAATTATTTGAAATTATCCTTTATGACTTGTAAACCTTTCTTTATGATGGCTTTATCATTCCTGAGACTCTTAAGCAATTCATTAGTTTTGCTAGTATATTCTCAAAACTCTTAAGAAGAAATACAATACATTCTTAATTTATGTTCATGAAAATACTGTGCTCTCAGCCCACAGTGTTAAAGTATAACTTACCTTACGGAAGCCAGAGCACAAGGTAAGACTTGTATAGCTTATAACTTCTGTAATTAAACAGCATATGTCACATCCCATGGGATTACATATTTCAGTAGTTATAAACAGATAGAGGCCATCAGCTGTTGCTATTCCTTCCACTTCATAATACTGAATGTGCTAGAGCAGGGAGGGGGCAAGGTAAATCTCTCATGTCTCTGGATTAATAAAGAGTACATATGTTAGAAAATGCAGCTATGGCCTTTTTACATGTCTCTGTTTTGGCTTCTTTTGCAGCCTGCATTGATCTTACCTAAGTAACACTTCAAAAGAGAGCATGGACTTTGGAAAACGCTGCTCAATCTTCATTGCTGTGGTCCCCTGTGTTCCCCAAGTGGGGTTCCTTAGGTCCTTATCTCTCAGGAAACAGGTATCCTGTTAATGTCTACTAGCTCCCAAAGTTTCACAGGAAAGCAGAAACTGTCATGGTCCCCTCTTGGCTTTATTTATAGTTAATAATATTCACACAGTGATGTTTCGTCACTTAACATTGGTATATCTGTTTATTTGTGTATTCTGTTTTTATAAAATACTATTATTTGAACTAATTGAACTTTGGGCTTTTTAGTACCAAAATGGTCAGATATTGATGATTTCACACTTTCAAAGGCTCAGTCTTCTGTTAATTATAGCTGTGTAAAGAAACCAGGTGAGTTTTAAAGAAAGTAACAAAAAGCAGTGTTATAGATGTATGTGTATGTATGTGTGTATACGTGTGTATGAGTGTCTATGTAGGGGGCATGAATGTGTATAAATGTGTGTGTCTCTGCCTGTGCCTGTGTGTGTGTGTGTATATATATATATATATATATATATATATATATATGCATATAAATACCTCTGTGTGTGTGCATGGCTATGGGTTTGGACATGTATATGTATGTGAATGCAGTGAATGTGGATTACCAAATGTAATATGTGCTAGACACTGCATTCTAACTCTATATATGGCAAGAAAGCAAATAAAGCCCTCAGTCTCATGAAAGACATATAACCATAAGATGATAGTTGTTGTGAAAAACATCTCATAAAATGAAATAGATTATAAAGAGAACTGGAGAATTTATCAGTGATGGGAGCAGGCAGTCGTTGGAAATGTGGTAGCCAGGGAAGATCTCAATTAGGTCCTAAAAGCTGAACAAAACAGGAGAAAGAAACATCATAAATCTTGTAAAGCACGAGGATAATTCTGCTCCATGCCAATGAGTTACCAAGTACAAAGTTCTTGGGGAGGGTAGGCATTTTCTGCTCTGAAGAGAAAGATGGAGGTCACTATGGATAGAGCCAGAGACGGAAGGAGACAGTTCAACAGCTGAAGTCAGGAAACAACAGGCCAGATAGGATGTGTTTATGACCTAGGTTGGCTTAGAGACTTTATTTGAAGAGTGATGGAAAAGTACTAAGAAGTTTTGAGCAGAGAAACAAATGATTTGACAATTTATTTGCATGGGATGACTGCCTTCTATGTGAGTGATCGCTATGATGGGAAAAGAAGAAACAAGACCAGCTGTAGGGACAGGATGAAGCTCAGCTGGTAATGTCTTTGCCTGTCTATATCAACTTCTGTATTCATGATGGAATCCATCGGGATTCATTCCTCATCATCATGTAAACCAAGAGCTGAAGCACATGACCCATGCACTAGGGAAGTAGAAGCTAGAATATCAGAAATTTAAGAATTTCTTACAGAATCCCAGTGAACCTTGAGTAAATGGGACCTTTGATAGAAAGGAAGTGGAGGAAGGAAGGGAGAAAGAGAGGAAGAAAATACAAAAATAAATTAGTTAGTAGGTAGGTAGGTAGGTAGGTAGATAGACAGACAGACAGATAGATCACTACTGATGATTCCTAAATGATTGGTTTTAGCAAATATTTATGATGTAAATGTTTATGGTTATCCTTTCCATATTTTAAAGACAAAGGTATAATTTACACATTATAAAATGTACTTCTCTTGGTGTGAAGTTTCGTATGCTTTCATATATATTTGCATGCACATGTCCATAAACTTACATACACAGAGTTGTATGTTGACCCCCTGAATCATGGCACATAATTTTTTATCAAAATGCAAAATCTACTCCATATCTTCTTCCAACCAATGCACAGATCTGCTTTCTTTAATACGTAAAACTGTCAAGTCTGACATTATTTGAATCTGACTTTTCATTTGATGTAGAACATTGGAAATTGGCTAGTACATGAATCATATTCCATTCTGTGAATAACCACAATCTCTTCTTCCATCCCTTTGTGAAAGATTGGTTCCAGTTTTGGGAAATTACAATCTAATCTACAAAAATATTCATCTAAAGATTTGCAATGAGCAAAATTTTGGTTTATTTTGTGTGTGTGTGTTTTAGTTTTTTTTATTTCACTTGTATAAGTTGCTAGAACTGTCAAGTTTTATGATTACTGCATCCTCAGCTTCATGAAAAAATGATGAATACTCTCTTCCAAAGACATTGAACTATTGTCATTCTGAGAAACAATGTATGTGAATTATAGATCTTTCTTTAATTCCATTTTAGTTTACTCTATTTTAACAGGTGGTAAAATATTTTGATGTTAATTTCTATATCCCCATCTACTATATCTGTGATCAGATATGAGAGAATGTCTATTCAATATTTTTGTTCATTTCAATTACATGCACATTCCTTGATTATTCAGATGTGAGCTTTTTATTATTCCACATAATAGATTTATCAGAGATATGCCTTACAAATAGGTTCTCCATATCTCCTTTACTTTGCCAGTTTTTATTTTTAATGTTTAAGTTTTATTAAGTGTAAAATACAATCTTTTCTATTATGGACTATCCTTTTTGATAATGTCTAAGACATTCTTCCCTAGGTATTCCAAATCCACTAAATGTCTCTTATGTTTTTTTTTTCTGAAAACTTTGTAAATTCATTTTTGTTTGTTTGTTTAATAGACATTGGAATCTGTGAAATCAAAAACCATAGATGACTTTTTATAAGTACTGATTTGTACAGAAACATAGTCAGGACATATTAACTTAAAAAATGGAAATAAAGTACCTGAATATCTTTCCAGTCAATACATATAACACTTTGTCTGTCAGTAGCTGGAAAAACTCTTACATATGGAATTTGTGGGTAAGCAAAATGGCCAGTGTCTTGTTCTTTAAATTAAGATGTAACAAATGTAGAATGTAGAAGATAGACCCCAGCAAAGCATCACTCAGAAGATGAAAAGCTCTGATCCCAGATAATGGTTATTTAAGATGAAAATAGCAAAGTTCCCAGGGCAAGTGAGGCTAAACATCAATGCCTTTGTATGCAAGCCAGAGAAATATTTGGCTTGGAAAAAAATGAAAAGAGGTGGGGAAAGAATTTTAATTTGACCTTCAACTCAGCAACTCGTCAAATTGAATTTTTTTCCATGGATTCAGCAAGAATGAAGGGAATGAGGATGGAGTATCTTTTCCCAAGAGACGAACATCAGTGAATCTTATATTTCCTAGGGTCTCTTCAATCATATTTTAAACACAGTCTGTTTATATAGTGACCTCAGGAACTTTGGGACATTCCCTACAGGCCAGACATTCCCTGGGCTCAGTGTCAATTTGTATTGTGTACAGCCGGGCGGCATACAGGGTGGAGCGGGGAGAAAGGTCTTTTCAGGTCTGGAATAGTTTTCTTTGGAAGCATTGTTCAGACTTTCAAAGGTAAAAGAAAGCTCCACGAGAAGAGAAGGCATCTGTAATTGTCAAGGCTCATATGTGGGTGTGAGTTTTAGAACTGAATTAGATTTCATGGAACATACCTGGCTTAAGCATAGTGTTTTCAATCCTTCCTCCAGACCCAGTCGTGGCCAGTTTGATCAGCAGCTGATCAGAAGAAATCTAAGTCTATTTTTGACATATTCAAAATTAGAAGGAAAAAATTAAGCTTCTGTGGAGCTTTTAATTCTTAGGATTTTTAGTCTATGTTTTTCCAAAACTAGCCATTTCTTACAATTAAAAGTTGTAAGACATATGTCCAGGAGCATATTTCTAGTGAATCCTACTGAAGCCAATTATTTTCCTTTAAATGTTATGAAAGTATTTTCAAAAATACTTTATCGATTAAACTTTCTTTGTTCATGTCCATCAAAAAACTTAAAAAAAAATACAACAGTTTCATGTCTCTGACATGCAATCTCATGTTGATGTTGGAGAAAAGAACCCTGGTCTTTAACAATCTTAATTTCCAGTTCATTTATGCCAAGTTCAGTTGAGAAGTATTCATTTGCTTTTTAAAGTGAGCATGAAAATTGAATTATGAAGGCTGGAAAGATAGCTCAATGGTTAAGATGCTCTTGTAAAAGACCCAGCACATTGTTTAGCAGTTCACAATAATTTGTAACTCTAGCTCCAAGAATATGGCACTCTTTTCTATCTTCCATGGGAAAATCATATTGCATGCACTCACGTCTGTGCACGTGCATGTGCACACACACACACAATTAAAAATAGAATAAATCTTTTAAAAAAGAAAACAATATTATTCTTGATTCATGTGCACAATAAATATTCAACATTCCATACTTCATTATTGCAACATTTCAATAATAGAGTAGTGAGGAGTGTTTGTGATCTTTGGATGAATAGCCCTGAAGGTTATTTCCTCTTGATAAATTTTTACAGGATATTCTGTCTTAATAATGATTATAAAACTAGTCCCAACTCATCTTGAGGGCATATAGCACCAGGTCACTTTTGAAAAAGCAATGTTGTAACATGTCCTTGTTTCTGTTTCTGGTTGCAATTGCTGTTATTGCTCATGTTTTAAAGCATTGTTTTACATCAAAGATATGCTCAAAACTTACAATCCAATTTATTATCACTCAATCCCATGGACTGAATAAAAATCACCAATATTTTATACATGGAGAACTAGGCTTAGAGATGACAAAAATTTTACAAATCATTCATCATTTCTATAAAGAATTCATGTCTTGAGACCCCAGTTTGTAATGTAGCACAAGCTATACTCAAATTACTGATCCTTTCGTCTAAGCATCCCCTGTAGAGTGCAGAGATTAAAGTGCTATACTGCTCATATCCTCTGTAATATTGAGGGTATGATGATAACCATTAATCAAGGGATGCATGTATAGTTAAAGAAGGTTCATATAAGAGGTCAATGAGACCTCACAGAGTAATGGTACTTTTCACAAGTCTAATGACTGCATTCCATCCACATACTCACATAAGAAAAGGAGAGAACCACCTCTCTCAAGATGTAACTGTCCTCTTATGTCCACATGCCTGCCACCATAGAATACCTGTTGCGTGTAATTTTAAAAGCCATAAGCTGTGTGGCCAGGGTCTGGGATGAGATGGATGCACAGTCAGGTATGTTCTTGGGACACCTAGAGCCTGCAGCTTCTGACACAGGCAGGGCTGAGGAGATGGTGGGAGCTAGTTGGTAAGATTAAACCAGGAGATTCAGTGCCCAGTAGCTATGTTATCTGGCAAGGAAAATATTAAAGCTGTCTAGTGTTTTCCATCTGCAGAGAAAGAGCTCAGCCCAAGCAGTTGTTGGCCGCTTGGCAAAGCTACCTGAAAGGGGCCATTGGAGTACACAGCAGCTCCCGGATTCCCTGGGTTGCTGGATGTTCGAGAGCTAGTTGGAGCTTGGGGAACTGGGAGAGGTCAGACAGCAGGCTGTGGCACCGGGCAAGGATATAGCATGCTTTTAAAATTATGTGTAACAAATACCCTCTTCAACTACTTATCCAAGTAACAAAAGTAAAGATGTAAAAATAAAAAAATAAAAAGGAAGAAAGTATTCATATTTAGAATAAGAGTCATCTCTTTATGGAAAGAACAAAGTGCATGGTCCATTTAAAAAGTATCATTCTAGATATTGTATGGGATAGGGATATATGGGTGATTGACTAACTGCTGCATAGAAGTCTAGCACTGAGATAAAAAAATCCAAATATTGCCAAAAGGCACGGTGTGATGATAGGTACGGACAGACTGTGACCTAGTAGCCACAGCTGTCAGCTATCAATTGCTCATCAGTACTTCATGGCTCCATAGATTGTCTCCTCCACTCTTGGGTCCTTGGTCAGGGATTGATGTCAGACTATGAAATGGATTCCCTATGGAAAGGTCTGGTTGATAGTGTAACTCCTATTGATGAGACAACGACACTGTATGATTGCATAAAATCAATGTACTTCATGGAGCAAAGCTTTCCAGTGTAAATTTAAAATAGACTTACCCAGCTATGCAAGCAAAATCCTTGCAGAAAAAAAGGAAATTGAGAAGAGATGAATTAGATGTTTGAATCGGGGGGAGACGTGCTGGCGAAGTCTGTTCATCCAACTGGGTGTGTAACTGAAAACCCTCACCTACTTCTCACTCCACTGGTTTTCATGTCCATCAGTATTGTCTACAATGAGTCACTTAAATGGCAGCCACAGTCGTTCTCCTTACATTATTTTATGAAAATGCATAGAACACATACGTGACAAATTTTACTTTCTGTACATTTTTAATTTGTCATTCTGATTGGTGGAGGGAGGATCAATGTCAGAAAACTCACTGAGACCCCACTCCAAGCAATAGTGAGTACTTTTGAGCTTCCAGCAGAGGGGGAACCTTTGTGATTAAGTACATCAAAGCCTGGATTCCAGGAAGCGTAGGCTGCTCACTCTTCCCTATTCTGATTCAGAACTTGAATGCCTTTATCACAGAAAGTGTTACTGTAAAGTAATAAAGATAAAAAGGTGCTTGCTTACTCTGACCCGCCCATACACATATACTTCTACTTTATTACCACACCTCAGAAAAATAAATCTTTGGCAAAAGAGTTAAAAATAAGCAATACAATACACTTATAATGTCAAATACATATGGACTTCACATGACAGGTTCTGCATTCATATTTGTTGTTCATTTATTTTCTTCCCTGATTTAAAGAAGAACATTGTCTTTTACGTTTCTCTTTTGAGGGACATAGGCATTCAAAATTACGGTAATAACCAACACTCTTAACTTTATTTTATTTGGTATCTTTAAATAAACTTGCGAGGCCCACTGTGAAAGGATGCAGTGAGGGGCTTGGCATTATGTTCCCAGGGTTTCCAGCTTTCATTCTGAGGCCAGACCTAAGCTTCTAAGGCACTTCGGTTTCACACTGCTGTTCCTATGAACTGAGGTAGCATGCAGAAGATAATGCTGAGCGATGCCTTCTGCTGCCCTTGATTCTATTGACGTGGCTATGATGGGTCTCATGGCAGAAATGTAAATATGAGGGCATAACATGGTTCAAGAGATGATGTGTGTAAGTGTGCACACATGCTTCCGTTCCCCCTCCTTCCCTATCTCTCCCTTCCTCCCTGTCTCTGGTGTGTATTTGTGTGTGTGTGTGTGTTTGAACATGCAAGTGCACATGGTTATGTATAGACCTGCATGTGAAAGCCAGGAGTCAATGTGTCAGGTGTCTTCCTCAGCCCTCCTCCTCCTCCTCCTCCTCCTCCTCCTCCTCCTCCTCCTCCTCCTCCTCCTCCTCCTCCTCTTCTTCCTTTTGCAGTCTCTTACTGAACTGACACCAACATTCCCCTAGATTGGCTGTCCAGTGAGATCTCCTGGTTTTGCCTCCTCTATTCTATGTTTATATGCAAAACCCCTGTGCCCAGCCTTTTCATGAGTGCTGACAGGCTATCTAACTATAAGACGCATATATATGTGGCAAATAGCTTACCGACTAAGCCATCTCCTCAGCCCCTATTGAAAACTTTCAAAGAAGGATAATTGTAAGACAGGAGTATCTTTTTGAACCACTCTTCCAAAATTCTTAGGTACACTTTCTCTAAAAATAAAGAATAGCCATTCATATTTTTAAGCATCTCCTTTGTGTGAGCAAGAGTGTGTGAGTATGAAGGTCAACAGACAACTTACATGAGTCACTTTTACGGATCAAATATAGGTCTTTAGACTTGGCCCCAAGCACCTTTGCTCAATGAGCTCTCTTACAAGCCCAGTGTTTCATATTTTCAAAATATCAGCTCTCGTTGTAGACTCTCCCATTGCTTAAACACTTAGGAAATTTTCATACACATTTACACATACGCCAAGTCCTGAGAACTTAAACAACTATGTTCTCTTTTGTCTTAGCTCACTGTGTGACTGGTTCTCTTACCAGTCACACTTAAAATTAGCTTATCTTTCTACATCCTGCCATGTTGAGTATCTTTTCTCACACTTTGTTATCACTGTTACTAACAAAAATAAAATTTTGTATGTTGAAAAACATTTACCAAAGCACAATCCTACAAAATATTGTTCCATGGGAATTCCATCAGTTTTCTAAAACTAGCATTCTGTTTTTAAAGTATTTTTGAAACATTCCACATTAAATAGAATTTACTGTATCAGTGTAAAATATAGCCCTCCCTTCAAAAATAGGAGAAAGTTTCTTATTAAGCTAAGTATGAGTGACCTTGGACAGTGAACATAGATTCAGGCTGACCTAAATAGCATACTCCAATGTGGAAATGGTTTTATGACAATTTCTAGTTATAGAATGAATGAATCCCGAAATCAAGGCACTTGTCAAGTATAGAGGTGGCAACATCTGACAGGCAGGCTTCAGGATAGTGGGGAAATCTTTGATCTAGGTCTCAATTGCTGTCTTATGACATTCGTAACGTTTAGGCTGATGCTAGATGGTAGTCTGATAAGTTCATACATTTTGATGTTTAACCAGACAGTCACGAGGACCATTGGTCTGACTTACTAAGAGTTCTAAAAATAACACAAGAGAATTTGGCTTTGGGCCTATAGAATTCCAACTCTCCACTAACACTGTTCTCATCAGCAATCATTCTTGTGGAATCATATACATAAGTGTGGCTTTATTTCAATCAATAGTAGGTTTTGTTAAGGTAGAATTTCTTAGAAATTTTAATTTTTGCAAGTTTTTTAAATTAAAAACTGTAAGAAAGAGATATCATAAAGTATTCCTTTTTAAATTTCTTCAGAAAGCCTTTGGCAGAGCATATCTACATCTGAGGCCAGCTAGGCAGAGACCTTGCATCTCAGCTTCATACCCTACCAGCAGACTTGTCTCTAGGCCTGAATGGACGCATCTCCTTCTTCTACTTGCTGATAATAGCAAGCACAAGAACCAAAAGGGCATGTATGAGTGCATGTGTGTGTGTGTGTGCATGTGTGTGTGTGTGTGTGTGTGTGTGTTGTAGTGTTCCATTTTTATCCTCTCACCTCTGATTCCTATTTCACAAATTTCCCTTAGAGCCTTGTCCTGTAATGACAGGAGAGTATCATTGCACATTGTACTAGTCTGAGAAAGTGAATGATAGAAAGCCTTATACATGGATTGAAAACATGGTTCACAGAACGTACTAGAATGACATCTTTGACTCTTGATCGGGGCTAGATTTCCACCTATTTTGAGAGTCCTATTCTTGATGCTAGTCTACACGGAGCAAGGAGGAGGATGTAGATCCACTTGCAGGTTCTGAAGATGCTTCCTCCTGCACCTCAAAGAAAGCCAAAGGAGGATACATACAGAGAGATCAGGAAAATTCAGGGAGTAGGAAAAACTCTCTTCATTTTCCCTTTTACCAGTGACTGTACAGTTCCCATAATAGAAATCCATGGAATCCTGGCATCATCAGCACTTAGCCAATAGTGATTGACAGGCTAAATAGCAAACAATCAATTGACTTGGTTTGTCTGGTTTTAATGTAGTCATTCAAGTTTTGTTTTTTGTTTTTTAATTCAACTTCTCACATGAAGGTGACCTTAAAAATAAGTGATCTACTATGATGTTTGTCTGTCTCTATATACCAGCCTATAAGGAATCAAGTTAACCTAAAGAGACTCTCTCGTCTCCTGCTTTAGCTATTGATATAGCGAGAATCCGAAATTGAAATTTCTCTGAGCGTATCATATTGGACGAAGAGAAGATCTTAGAGCTGGTACAAATCAGAAAAGGTAACTGCCTCAAGACAAAACGAAACAAAACAAAATCCAAAAAAAAAATGTGCAGCTCCTAAGACCACTTTGCGGGAAAGCATGGAACTGAGAAACTGAGACAAGATGATATATACACTGAAACTTTGCTGAGGCCATATAGATACCTCTGTCCATACATTAAGGCCTAAGCTTCCTGGGAAGACTGAACAAACACTTGAGGGTTGGAGATGAGGGTGGTCACCTGTCCTCTTTGCTCCTCTTTGTAATGTAGCTACACTGAATGGTTCCCCTTTCTGCTCTCCATTATTAACTGTGTCTTTGGTTGGACTTTGCCAGTGATTGCACATCCTGGCTTTTTGAGGCATGCTCATGATCTAGGATTTGATGCTAATTCCATAATACCCAGACATGAGGCACCAAATTATAAAGGAAAGGCAATGGTGATCATGGATTTTCATCTATTTTGAAGTCATTATGTTATCCTGGAAAGACTCGTATGGGAGCCTACAACATGCTGGGAGTGGGCTCATGCAATCAAAGTGAAAACCAAAATTTCCTTGGCTCCCTGACAGCTGTCTTTTCTAGAGTTTTGTTTCACTTGATTTCAGGCTTCAATAAAATCCAGGGAAAGAGTTCCATTATAGAGTCATTTTAAAGGTTTAGGAAACAGGTACTCAGATGCCACTTTTGCTAAAAAGCGTTGACTTCTTACTTGGGACCACAAAGTTAAGATCTCGCATCCATACCTGAATGGCATTTTGTCTCATTTACTTTGGCTCAAGTACTTACCTCTATGGGTTTGCACATTAATCACCAAAGGAGTGCCTGCCTGGCCTACCTAATTCCTCTTCAAGACTGAAAGCGTTAAGACAAGTGATCATCTTAAACCTGTAGCTACCTTGCATTCCAGAAATAGAAGAATTTTGCAAGGCACACCAAGACCTCTCCAGTGAGCGGGAATTTAGTCATGAGCTGAGGAACCTGTACTATGGAGCAAACGTAGTCACCTAAGAACCATCTTGTCCCCTCTAGCAATATACGCTTCTTTAGAGGAGCTGTGACACTGATGAGACCAACTATATCTAGACCAGGAAAGCTTCATTATGCCCTCATCCTTTCTGTACTTAAAACTAAGACACAAGTAAGAATTCCAAAATCATTCCCTAGGTCACAACACTTTCAATTGTTCCTCTTCCCAATATGACCACACTCAGTAAATCCTGTCTCTAATTTTACTTATCTCATTAACTGGTTCATTGCTAGGGGTCTAGCCCGGTAAGACTGCTGAAGCCCAGGCTCTTAACATAAATACTCCATTTACAACCTGGTTTCTTAAATTAGATGATTTATCGCAATATTTATGCTGAGATATTTTGCAGGTCCAAGGAAACCACAAATATTTGACCTTGTGTAAATAATGGGAGGTGTATTTAAGCTGATAAAACAAAATATGAATTCTGAACTATTTTTAACCTTAGTTTTATTTTCCAGTCCTAATAATTGGAACCAGTTTGGCAAACTGTTGCTTGGTAGTTGTCTTTAAGTGCCCTTTTATAGTTAATAGCTAATAATGATTTGTAATTAGTAAATAATTTAAATGTAAATAGATTCTTCTGCACTGCCTACCAAGGCTTGAAAACAATTTGTTCTCCTGAACAGCTCAGAAATTACCCAGGCAGACTGGATGATACTATTAATTTGTTTGGAAAAGTATTCTTTATGAGTAGTACACACTAAGAAAACAAATTTGGTGGAAATAAAGATTGAACTTTGTATGTATGTGTGTGTGTGTGTGTGTGGTGGAGTGTGGGGTGTGGGGTGGGGGGGTGTGGTATACACCCATATATGTAAGGAGACCAGAAGTTGATTCTGGATGTCTTTTCCAACCATTCCCTACCTTAAAAAAAGAGGCTGAGTCTTCATGTGAAGCCAGAGCTCTCACTTTCAGTTTAAATAAAAATGTTATACAGTTTTACTTCTTGATTTCTGAAAGAGTTTAAATGACACTGGAGTTATTTGTGTCTAATAGTTTTTGGTAGATTGACTTTAGTATGAAGTCATTTTGGCTTGGATGGCTGAAATGCTCACTTCTGACAAATTTTCTTTCCTCCTACAGAAATGTTCAACAGAAATGCTCTGGTTATAATTCCAGGGACATGTGTCCATCTTAACATAGTTTTCACATATTTGTAAACAATTCAAAAAGTTGGCTCCTGCTTGTTTCCTAAAATGTCTTTAAATCCCATGGTTGTCATTTCTATAAAGATTTATACTTAGTTGATTGGCATTTTTTTCCACTTCTTTCTCACTCTCTCCCCATCACCATCTGCTAATCCTTTAATTAGATTAGCTGGTGCTCTACTTAATAAAACAGCATCCTTAACTTTTTTATTTTATTAATTTTCTTTTTCTTTTAAATAGATGAATTCATTGTTTTTTTTCCTTTCTTTGACTTTCACTTTTGCGTTTGGATTATAACATTTTTGATGCAGGCACTTCATATGCTTATTTCTATTTGCTATTATGTTTTATTTTTATTAGTTCTTTGAGAGTTTAACCGTTACCTAATTCTTCAAAAATTTACAAACTGCCTACACAACTTTATGTTCATTTTTTAATAGTCCTTAAAGACCAATTTGTGCTTCCTAAATATTCTTGGATGTGTGGTCTTCAACTGTATAATGGAAGATATACTTATGTACACATTGTGAAAAGAAAATGTATTTCACTGGCTTACAATTATAATGTCAGCAGTGTGTTCTAACAATGGCCAATGTGCTAGAGAAACACAGAACTACGAGTATCACATAGCTTAAAGTTGGATGCTTCATCATTTCCAATACAGTACTGAAGGCCTGGAAGTCCCTGGACAATCACTGTTGTCCAATCCACATTGAAAGCTAAAGATGCCAGAGTCTGACAGCTTCAGAGGATCATAGCAACAACAAAAATCACGTTCACTGAGAAAGAAATGAGGCAGTCAGGTGATATCACTTTTCTTTTAGACCCCTTAGAAGATGCTACCCACTACATAGGCAGGAGTTTCCTCTCAATTTCTGACTGCTTGCATAATCATAGATATACCCAGGAGTGGTTGCATAGATGTTAAATGTTGTTGAGTTGATAAAAAAGATGAATGATTACAGGATCTTCATGATGGTTTAACAGGTAAAGGCACTTGACCCCAGGCTTCATGATTTCAGTTCAGCCTCTGGGACGGAAAGAACCAACTCTCAGAGGTGATCCTCTGACTTGTATACACATGAATAAGTACATTATGTAACAAAACTATTTAAAATGAGCCATCATGAGTACTATTTTCATTAGTGGTATTTTCTTAGTATTCTTCATTAGGTAAAATTTTGTCTTTCATTTAAGAGTTGTCTAAAGGAGAATGTTTAGCTTATCCAGAGAAAGTTAATATTTAAGTGTTCTATCAGTTTTCAATTTCATTGCATTATGGTTAGGAAATGTAAAATGTATATCTCTGAATCACTTAATTCCTATCAGCTAAGGACCCACATAAAAATAGTGGGTGTGCTGGCACACACCTGTAATCTCAATGCTGAAGAGGTAGAAACAACAGCATCCTTTGGATTTGATGCCCAGCCATTAGAGTCTAACCAATGAACTCTAGCCCTGCAAGAGATTCCTTCTCAAAGGAAGTAAATGACATTCCTGGTAAAAGCATTTAAGTTTGGCCTTCACATACATGTTCACACACATGCATTGCCAAAACGTACACTCACACATGCATACACATAAAAGTAAATTTATAAAAATTGATATGTTGAATCTCTAATCACAACTTGAAGGTATTAGTACTTTGATGGTTATAAGTTTTAGTAACATGGGGTCTTCTTTATGAGACTTGTACTATGGGAAGAAATAACCAAAAGCAGGTTCTGCTTCCCTATCTTGCCATTCACCACCGAGAATGTGATTATACACAGATGAGGAAGATGCCTGCCAAAAAGAAAATTGTTAAATACCTTCTTAGGCTCCTCAATGCCATATATATCTTTGAGAAATCAATGTCTGCTGTGTAACCCATATGTCTCATGACCTCTGCTAAGGTAACAGGCACAGTTTCCTTCAGTACATTACAAAATGTATCAAGATTTTCCATGATACCACAATACATGCTTATCTTTTACAAGGGTTCCAAGGGACAGTCATGTTCTCTAGAATACAGAATTTGACATATGAATAGTAACAGCTATTGTAAATATTCTTCACCAAGTCTTCTCTGCTTGATTTGGCATTCACTAACACAGGAAAACTAGAGTTTCTGATGTCCTCTGTGTCTGTCTCATTTTATATTTCTTGTCTTTCTTTTCATGACTTCTGCTTTGGTCTTATAATTAATCTTGCCCATCTCCTGTATATTCCTTTATTATTTATCAATATTAAAATTATGTATTAAAAATAAAAGATTGTTCTTTTACCTTTTTGTTTCCATCATAAAGGTGATAGTCTAGTGTTTCCTGTTAATAAGATTTATATAACATAGGCATGATGATTCACATCTGTAATCCCAGCAGTAGTGATGCAGAAGCAAGAGAAGGACCATGAATTTAACACTAGCCTGGGATACACAGGATTTCAGACAAGTCTTGGCTGCAGAGTGAGTTGAAATAAAGTCAGTTCTCATCAAGTAACTCCTGTGCTTAAATCCCTTAACACAGTCTTCATTTCATTTCAAAGAGTACCCAAAACCCTACTTGCAGCTAAGGGAGCCTGGAATTATCCGGGCCCCATTTCCCCCTCCAGCTTTACACTTCTTGCCTCATATGTCTCTCCATTTTTATCTCATGCAAGCTTTCATAGCTATTCACTCTCACTTCTGTACTTTTGGACATGCTATTCTCTGTGAAATAATATGCATATTTAGTTAAGGTCTTCCTAGTAGATGTTAATACTAAAAGTCCTGCAATATTTCCTCTGCTAACTAACATGCAGATAAGAATTCCCTCTGCTTTTCTCATAATGCTTTGAATGAGGCTCCTGTAGTAAAGGATCAGTGCTCAAATATATCACAAGGGTAGACAGCATTTTTAGTAAGACAAGAGACCTTCTTTGTCTATCTTGTCATTGCCTTCGAACCTCACATATCATAAAAGAAGGACAATGAGAATTCAAAATAATTTCCTTAATGGAATAATGAATGAGTGACTGGATGGAGGAATTCTGTAAAAGTAGTCTAATGCAACAAATGCTCATTAGAATTGGTTTAGTTTTTGACAGAACTTAGAATCTACTTGGCAGGTAAATATATGGATTGGCATTATTAATTATATAAAAGATTCCCAGCTTTGTAGATACCTCACCATGTTTCATTGCTATAAAAGTGCAATAAAATAGGTGCCACTAGTTTTCTTCTTAAACATTGGAAACTGAAGATATACCATTCACATACTGTGCAGAAAGTGAAGGAAAGCAAATGGCAGAGCTCTACCACTGATACTTAATTTTTTTTGTCTTGACATTGTACCAAATGAAATAAGGGCAAATGAATGCTTACCAATACAATATGCCCTCAATCAAGTATTGGGCTGGTTCAAAAGTTCTTTAATTTCATGACTCTAAGGAATTACAAAAATACGTAAAGATCATTGGAAACTTAAAATCCATCTTCATGCCTTTTTTATGATCACATGCTTCTTCGATCTCTCTACCTTGGTCCACATACACTTCATATTATTTCTGCTAACTTACTTGAATCTGCACTGATTTATTCATGAAAATATATCAACACGTGATATAGGATGTAACTAATTAACTGAATGCCTGCCTAAACTGCCTAATGTGTATGACGGCCTAGACTCCACCCTCAAAGCCATGTAAACCAGGGTCACTGTACCTGCCTGTAGTCCTAGCCCTCTACAAAAAGGGTCAAGAGGGTCAGAAGGTCAATATCATTATCAGCTCACAAGTTCAAAGTCAACTGGACTTACCTAACACCGTCTCTCAGAAGAGAGATTGCTGTTGTTGCTGTTGCTGTTATTGTTGCTGCTGCTGCTGTTGCTGCTGCTGCTTCTGTAGGTCGTGCTGGTAGTGGTAGCAGTGCTATGGGAAGTGAGACATGAAGGTGGTAAGTTCTTCAGTTATTGTTAAAGCTTTTATGTCTATATAAGTATTTCATTTTTTCATCAAAACTGTGGGGCTGTGGAAATCCTGGGATGTTCGGCCACACTCCCAGAACCCAGAGACCTAACATACAGCCTCCATGCTAGGTCACATTAGGCACGAGACTAACAAGTCTCTGCCTCAAAGCCCCTCCCCTCTCCCGCTTCCAATATAAGCAAGCCCCTTCTGACATTTTTTGGGAGAGCACGCCACCTTTCAAACTCATCGCCATGTCAATAAATCTGGACGTTTTTAACTCCACGTGTCTCTTGTAATTCTGGACTCTTTGTGTAAGTGGAAAACCCACGCAGTTCTGTCCCATGTTTGTGGACCACTATGTCCCAGCTCATTCGGGTCAAACAACAGGGTCTAGCAAGAGAGAGAGTAGGGATGGAGTGGCAAAAGATGCAAACAATGGAGACAAGACAGAGGGTCTGATCAAGTCTCATCCTGTTTATTGAAAGGAAATCATGGGAATATATAAGCATAAGCGGGCGAACACAGCTGAAGACACTTTACCACGTGCACCTTGCAGCTGGGGGCACTAAACAACAAAACAAGATATGGGAGAAAAACATGATGTTTATCAGAGTGTGCTCAGCTGTTGTAGGCTGTTGAAAACAAGTCTCTTGTCAGGGTATATGGCTCCAGATGGCTGCAAAGATGATAGCCACTTTCTGCTCAGAGTCGGCCCCCAACAAGTGAGTACATATATATAGCAGTGAAGTATCAAAAGCCCAAGAAGCTACAGTATATTATATATACTGTATATATAATAGTAGTACTATATAATAGTACTACTTTAATAATATAATATTATAATGGATATAATAGTAGTACTGAAACTATATATATATATATATATATATATATATATATATATATATATATCATTGTCTAGCTCAAAATATTCCTATGTGAATATCTTAAAACTAAAGGAAGCATATTGCACAAAAGGTGAAAAAGTCCTACAGAACGTAAACCAAAAAAGAATTCAAACGTTTGGTGAAATAAGAAACAGGTACAAGACAATTTTGAGAGTATCTATTACTTTCTCATCATGCATTTTGTTCTTTGCTATCACAGTCTTCACACTATCCATTTCTTTTGGATTTACTCCTATATGATATGGCAGGTTGTTTGTCTGTCCTCCACAGTAACACATGATTGATCTGTAAATTCAAGAGCAAGCTCAGGAGTTGGCATCTATCATCAACTTCTAGGAGCTTTTGCATTTGAGTTTTATGTAGTTAATTGCTACGGTATGTCAGATGGTTTTCTCACATCTATTGGCATTAAGTTTTAAAATTTTTATATTTAACAAGGTAGACTTCACAAGTTAAGTAGATGCCAATTAACCTAAAAATCTGAACTGACTTTGAAATACAAGTCATTGCTATCAAATTAGCATTCTCTCCAGATTTAGTAGATAGCTGTCACCACAGTGGAACCTAAGCATCAATTTTAAGCAATTTATTTTTTAAGTTTATAATATTAGTTTGATTGTGATTAAATATCCCAAATTTATATAATTTTGTGTCAATTACTCAGGAACTGGATGAATCTTGTGTATTATTACATTTTAATCATCTTTATAATTAACATTTAATTTGTATCATTTTTTTCTTCCTTTCCATCTATGGAATATATTTCTGAGTTTGTCAGACAGAATTTAAGCAATTTGCCTGCCAATTAAATGACATTTTATTTTTCTAAGTGAATTGACTGAAGGGTAGATGGGCCCTGGAGATTAAAGTCCTGTATGTTAATAAGACGGGCTTCCACCCACACAGGCTCACATTGCTTCTTAGCTAATATTTTTCCCACCATGGCCCATAATCTTTCTAAGACAAAGGCTAAGGTTTCAAAGCTCAGTAATTGCTGTTGCTATTTTGACATTTCTCATAGGAACAGTATCCACTAGTATTGGACCACTAGGTCAGTATATAGAGTGACCTGTAAAACAATAGAATAGGGATGATAGGTTTTTGATTGTATGAAAAAGAAAGCTGAGCTATGCAGTGGCTACTACATGCTCGTACTGGGAAAACACCAAATGCTCTTCAGCCAATACAATCTCTCATCTCATTTTCTCACTGGTACTCATTTCAAGATTTTAAAATTAATTTATAATAATTTTTCTTGAATAATAATTCTATAGAAGCTTCTTTATTATAAATTATCTTAATGAGCAAATTAAATCCTTTTTTTTTGGCTTCAATTCACAGAAAAGAAAAATATGTGACCCAAAGTTAGTAGCAAAAGTAGGTAGGAGTAGCTAGTTTTATGTGAAGTGCAGAAAGACTATTCTGTGTGTCATTTGTATACTATGTAAATGTAGACAACTCCTGGTGTCATGATCCAGCACAGAACTTATACATACACATAATGACAGTGCATTGGGGAATATTGCAGCAAAGCTCAAGGATAAAATTTTCAATTACAGTTATGACTACAAACATTTATTAAACAAAATGCACAGCACTGAGAGAAGTTGATATATCAACATACTTTTGTTCTATCAATTTCAGATCATCTGAAGATAGTCAGATTTATCCAAATGCTTTACAGCAGATATATTGAAAGGTTTTGAAAATTTGCCAATCACACTCAAGTCATAAGGGATATAAAAAGGATAGTTGCCTATGTTTATGCACCACGATGGTGACTTTGTCATTATCACTGTGAATAGGCCCCTCTGTTGACATGGGAGCTTATTGAAGATATCTGTCATTATTCAAAAGGACATGCTCCAATAACTTTTATTTTCCTAACTTTACCATATACGTATAATCCAGTTCATCATATCAAAATTCTCAGTTTAAATTACAGCAATATAAAGTAGATCATAATATTTCTTAGTCAAAATAGGCTAATCTATCTCTTCTTTTAAGAAATACATATAAATGCCGGGCGGTGGTGGCACACGCCTTTAATCCCAGCATTTAGGAGGCAGAGGCAGGCAGATTTCTGAGTTTCAGGGCAGCCTGGTCTACAGAATGAGTTCCAGGACAGCCCGGGCTACACAGAGAAACCTTGGATCGAAAAACCATATATATATATATATATATGGAGCGCTGCTGCCACGCCTTAAAGATGGTGCCGGCTAGCTCTTGCTGACTTGGAGTAAACAAGCCTTGTTTGGTCCTGGGGCAGTACTTCCTGGTGGCCTGATCTTGTGTCATGAGTCCTTGACCAATCACAGTGCGAGACGTGGTATGGGCTCATGGGCAGTCCTACGCAGGGTATAAAGCTTCGCTCCTGGGCTGGCTTGGGGGCACACCTTCAAGCACCATGTAACTAGCAATTCCTGAGTAAACTGCTGCTGGAAGGAACTGGTGTGTGAGTCTTTCTTCCCTGCTGGTCGGGGTGGTAGGCGCCGCACATACATATACATATACATCATATACATATACATATACATATACATATACATATATATTTATGTTGAATATATGTACTCATGAGTACATTTTTATTATAAAATTTTGTTCAGTTATTTGACGTTCAATATTCAATATGAAGCTACCTAAATTCTCTCCTTGCTCTTACTTTCTACCTGTTAACAGTTCAAATGTAGCATTAAACATGGATATGAAATTTGATGGAATCAAATTGTTTAATGAAGTAAGATATCTTCTAAATTTTTTTAAATGTTGGTAGTATTTATTCTTTAAAGGTATTCATATATATATATATATATATATATGCACCATTTCTAGACTCATGCTAATGATGCTTATATGGCAGAGCTGATCCTGGTAATGAAATTATAGTGGTCATTTGGTCAGTGCATATGTGTAGCTCATTGTAACACAGAGCATGACTGGACAAGGTCCATGTACCAACCAAAACGTTGCTTTAGATCATACTACTGTGCTTACTGAATAGTGGTTTATAAATGTTTTAATTTTAATAAAGTTCTAATAAAAATAATTAGTAATTTATAAACATTGTACTTTTAATTAAAGAAAAGATATCTAAGGGAGTGATTAGAGAATCTAAATAAATCCAAGTGGATTATAATATATATATTTACTAGGCTATAATGCATATTATTAAAATGAGGATTTCTGCATTTCTAGTTGAAAATATATATCAAACAAAAGTCCCATATAGCTAATTTGCATGAATAAAATTACTCCTGGGGCATAGGATTTTGGATTTAAATGCCAATCAGGTTTTACAGTGCAACAGAAAACAAAATTTTCATTTATGCTAATGACCTATCAGAGCTCTAAGACATTTTTATTCCAAAAGATTGTGGAATAAAAGTCACATCAAAATTTTGACTCTCTGGAATATCATGCCAAGATTTAAAATGAGAAAATGTATTATATGAAGTACTTGCCCCCTTGAATGTATTTGGTCTAAAGGCAAACAAAAATCCAATAAAGTAAATAAATATTTTGTAGGTAAAAGTGACACCGCTGGGGCTATCAGATATTTGTATTCTTAATCTATATATGACATGTCAACTTGAGAGGAATAGAATACATCAAAGCACAGATATTCAGGCACATTGAGAAGATGTTATAGGATAAAAATAATAGCTTATGAATCCTAGATAAAAAGGTATCAGAAGACTTGGATTCCAAGAAGACTCCTAGCTACATAGACTTACGCAGAATGGTAAACATATACATTATCAGGTGCTACTTATACCAGGAAAATGTAACAAAGAAAATAATCTCCTGAGATTCAAAGTATGCCTATAAATATGTTCAAAAGCGTGAACATGTAGATCAGTTCGAAGAATCATGCCCTAGCTTACACAAATGCCTGGGTTCAGGCTCGTTCGGTGCATACACTAAGTCTTGGCATATGTCTATAATCCCAGCACACCAGAGGTAGAAAAGGAGGACCAGAAGTTTGAGGTCATTCTTCCTAACATAGTGAATTAGAGTCACATGAGACACTATCTCAAGACAAACAAACAAACACAAAACTAACCCCATTCCAGCACATTATATATTCAAGAGTGATTGTCTTAAGAAATAGAAACAAAATTACTAGTGAATCTTTGAGTGAACATATACATATTAAACTGATGGGTTCTGGTATCCCAGGATACAGGACTACAGAATCGAAGTGGGGATATTACACAGTCACCTTCCGCGTGATGTTATGATACCTTTTATTGTACACACAAATGTGATTGAGGAGGAAAAAATAAAATTCAAAATTGACATTCTAGAGAACGTACCATCATAAAATTAATTAATTTAAATTATTAATATAAAGATAATTTATATTAGTGGATATTTCTAGTACATTGATATACGAAGAAAATTTAAAGGTCCATAAGTGGAAAGTGATTCAACTTGATCCAAAACAGAAACAAACATACAACTTTTTAGAATTCTGTATTAAATAAGTGTTTGATGATATTCCAAGGCATGGTAAGTTCCATTTCTAAGTCATAATTTAATCTGAGTTTAAAATGCTGCAGTAAAATAATATATTTCCACAGCTGCTGCGTTTCTTAGTATAATGTTTGGTTAACATTAGTTATGCTCTTATTTTAGGAAATACAGAGCACTATTTGGATACATTACACTAAAATGTCTTCAAAATATTAAACTGTGATGTTTTTATAAAGTACTTGCTTTTTTGAAAGTAACTTTTGAAATCAGGCTCTGAGCTATAAGGCCATAAAAGTCACCACTTTTGAAGTACTCTTTGGCTATATTTCACAATGTATGCTACAAGCCTTTCACTTTTCTGAGCAGTAGAAAGATAAGAAATAGTAGGCATCCTTGAACAATTTAGAACTGTTCTTAAAAGTTTATTGATTGGTATCACTGTGGTGGGAAGGTGTAGGCTTGTACATGAAGCCTGATGACTGTGGTATTTTGAATGAAAATGTTGAAGATGCCAGAACTACGGGATACCCTCCAAGAAAGGCTGCTAAAAGGAAGTGGAAAAAGCCAATGAGAAAGAAGAGTGTTTTACTCAACAAAGCAAAAGGGAGTTGGAGATATAAAGACTATACTGGTAACAGACATACGGATGCAAAGATAGAAGTTTGCCCAGCTGGTTTCAGGTCTTGCTTTGGTCCAGTATTTCCTCACTATGCTCCCTTTCTTCCTTTTTGGAATCATAATGTATGTTCTGTACCATTGTATGTTGGAAATATGTAATCTGCTTTTTCATTTTTATTTTACAGGAGATTATAGTTAAGAGATAGCATGAGTTTCTGAGCTTTTGAACGTTGCATTTTTAAACAGTGTTGATACCAAGATAGACTATGGGGTCTTTTAGAATTGGGGTAAATGCACTTTGCATTATGTTAAGGCTATAAGCATATAGGAGCCAGAGAGTGAAATGAAATGTAGTGGTTTGAATAAAAATGGACCCCATAAACCCATAGAGAGTGTCATTATTAAGAGATAGTTGCATTGTGAGATTATTAATTTAAAGAATGCTGCTCTGATGAGCTTTGATGCTACAGATACTGCTGGTAAAATTATCCATGGCCTGAGGTCACTATTTCCATTTTGGTCAAGCTTCAAGAATGTCATATATAACTCGATCATGCTAGCCCTTTTTGTCCTGGGAATACATTTATTCCTGTCCACCAAGTTAAAGCTTGTCTTTGACAACATCATCATGTTGACAGCCAAAGTACATGGCTTGAAACTGAAAATGGACCTCCAGACAGAGTTATTAATTTAACAGGCTGGCAAGCCAAGGACAGGTAATATTCTGCACAGATTCTTACCAACCTAAGACAGATTGCATTGCTTTATCATGTATATTCCATGATGGGTAAAGAAAGAATTCTTGTCAGAATTACCTAAGACAGACTCAGTTTTGTTTATGAAATAAAAGCGAGAGAGATGTGGGGAGCTTTGGGGGCTGCTTGGCAGGAATCTGACATTGGACAAGGACAAAAAAATGGGCTGCTTGGCAGAAATCTGACATTGGACAAGGACAAGGAAATGTGCTTCAGGCAGGAATCTGACATTAGGCTAGAACAAAGAAGTAATTTCAGGCATAAATCTAAATCGTAGCCTAGAACAAAGAAATAATTTCAGGCAGTAATCTAAATCTTAGACTAGAATAATGAAGTAGGCTTCAGGCATGAAAATTACTCTGGGCTAGAACAGGGAAGTAGGCTCAGATATTTTGGTCATCCAGATAAGCCCTTAGAAGTAGTGATCATGGGGCCACAAATCCCTTCATTTCCTTCAGTTTTCTCTCTAACTTGGTCCTTGATCCTAAGAAGCCTGGATGCCCCAGTGTGGGAAATTCAAGGGCAGGGAGATGAGAGTGAGTGGGTGGATGGGTGGCACACTCTCATAGAAGCAGGAGGAGAGGAGATGGGATAGCGGGTGTCTGGGGGGTGGGAAAGGTGGAAAAGGGATAACATCTGAAATGTAAATAAATAAAATATCCAATTTAAAAAAAAGCAAAGAAAAGAAACTCCTGGGGCTTGAGAGATGGCTCAGTGGTTAAGAGCACTGATTGTTCTTCCAGAGATCCTGAGTTCAATTCCC
>NW_021604708.1:537872-554495 GCF_004785775.1 Grammomys surdaster | reverse complement strand
AGGAGGAGGAGGAGGAGGAGGAGGAGGAGGAGGAGGAGGAGGAGGGAGGGAGGGAAGGAAGGAAAGAAAGAAAGAAAGAAAGAAAGAAAGAAAGAAAGAAAGAAAGAAAGAAAGAAAGAAAGAGTGATCTTGTGAATGATCAGGGATTGCCATGCTTGTTCCTTGACTATTTGCATCTTTTGTATTGCTAGTTCCTCAACTTAGAACTGACCTTAATACATGCATGTAATTCAAATGGTATAAAAGCATATTGGGAAAAATAAAAAATAAACAAACAAAAAGAAATAGTCACCTTCATGAAGTAGGTGCGACATTGTAGGAGGAAGTTTGTCACTGTGAGTGGGCTTTGAAGCTCAACCCAAACCCAGTGTTATTATCTCTTCTTGCATGCTGATCCAAATGTAAAACTCTCAGCTGCCTCTGCAGCACCATGTCTGCTCATCTGCTGCCATGCTTCCCACCGTGATGAAAATAGACTAAACTTCTGAACTGTAAGCAAGCCATAACTAAATGTTCTCCTTTCTAAGAATTTCCATGGCCATGGTGTCTCTTCACAGCAACAGAATCCCTAAGTAACACATTGATTGCATGAGGTCATAAGAGGAGATTTTCTTGTTCTATCATGTGTTTAAGTTATAAAACTCAAGCTACAGGGCCTTCATGGCAAGTCCTTTCACCTTATCATCTCCATGACCCTTAAAGACCAAATTAAATGTGATTTAGAAATTGTTGTCAAGCTTTCCACAAGGTTGCTTATAGAAATACAGTAACAGACTTTTATGAAATATTTATAGTGATTTCAGAAGGATAAACTTGAGCTGACTTTGTAGGGACGAACCAACATTGCCTGTTGTGGAAGATACTCAATCTCAAAAATGCAGAAATCATAAAGAATATTTAAATGTCAAAACCAGGTTGTGTTTGAAAAAGAGAGAAAAGAGAAGTTGCTACATTTAAGGCAAAACAGGTTGAGCAGTGCCTCACTTGGGAAAGAAGGGGTTGGAACAAGTCATTTTGGGGTCAATAATTTTGTACTTCCACTTTAATGGCTGTTTGTTGTCACCAGGATCCAAGAAGACCACAATACCAAGAGCATTTGTCAATATATTAAAAAAGAACAACATTGTTTTCCCCAGATTTTACAATGAGTTTTTATGTAAAAATAATAAACTATTTATGCACAAAATGATTTTTTAAATTCTTAAATGGAAACTTCATCAAGAAAGGAAAACTACCCACAAAGATATAAAAAATATTCAGATTGCCATAGGAAAATGTCTTTAGAAACTTAAGAAGAAAATGCAACTAATATTAAATTTCAATTACTGGTGGAATGGTAATGAACATATACAAAACTGGGAATATAAACTGTTTGGACGGTTAGGGAATTGGGTCATTCTTGACCAAAGTAGGACAACCAGTGACCTTACACAGTCTGCCACAGCAATTCCATTCTCACAATAGACTCAAAGATTTCAGTCCATATTTATAAACAATGAGTGCTTAGCATGTTTCCATATGTAACAACTTTAAGGTACAACAGTGAAAATGTTCACTGACAGTCACATGCATTAGCAGTTTTTAAGATGTTCCTAAAATAGAATATTACACAGCAATGAGAATGAAAGGAGCTGTAATCGGACACAACCAAATGGATGCTATCATTAAATACATGAAGTGAATAGAAGGAAAGGGACAAACTAATACATTATATAAAATTCCAGTTGTACAGGTCATAAGTGAAAATTAATACCTGGCATTACCATTTAGAACAGTGATTAGCCTAAGGGGGAAGTAATGAGTTGCCAAGATCTGGTAACTTCAGACGTGAACGACAATCTACTTTTCATGTGAACCCTAGCTTGTGTATATACTATCCTTAAGATTCATCCAAACATACACTCGTAATTTCTTCATTACTAAAGGTTTTTTTGACATTTTTTACATAGGTACATTGCATTTATATAATTTTTTTCTCCTTGGTCTCTTTCTCCACCCCTCTTTCCATGGTGTCTTCTTGAATTCATCATATATATAGTATATACATATATATAGTATATATGTATATATTAGCATAATGAAACCCCAGCTGTTCCACTTTGTTCTTTCTTTGGATGGCAATCCCTTGTTCAGTATATCCATGTTATATAGACTGTTCAAATTTAGAGATATTCATCTTGGTTATCTGGTCAACTATCATAAGATGATATAAGTTGACTTCAAATTTCCCTTTTGTGGTTTCCTAATGCTCTGTCAGTGTTCAATAAGCTTTACTTATGGCTATAATGCTATGCCACAAAGTCTAGCTCATTCAGCATTTTTCATCTTAGCACATAGGAATTGCATTATTCTACATCACAAGAAAAATCATGAGTGTAATATAATGAGGTAATTAGAGAAAGACACTACAATTACCTAATTTTTATTTCAACATATTGTTATAATTGATCTGCTACCTCTTCTTTTACTATTGCTACTATATTCATATGCTTAATAATGAATTGTTTTATCATGCTACATGTGTATAGGAAAAAAACATCATGTGTGTAGAGTTTTAAACTACCTTCATTATAGGTTGTCATGAATATATAGCAGACAAGATCTGAGAATTTCTCATTCTAGATAAGGGAACATTACAGCACATATAATTTAAAGAAATCAAATTTTATTTGTAAGGTGTTAATGTTCATATCTTTCCGTTAAAGTACTTCTAACTGCATACTCATGAAAATTTATGGCATTTTTTGTGAGTTTAATAAAAGCACAGAAAATACAACATACAATGTCCTGTGGGATAATGTATACTATTTAAGAAGCACAGGCAGAAAGCAGTATGCAGTTTGATACATTCTCATTAACATTCATTAAAGAGATATGATGCCATGGATAACTGCACATGCTTCAGAGTCAGGATACCTGGATGTTTTCTGAGGCCTAGCAATTACTAACTGTGTGATATTTATCTCTCTGTGTCTCCAAAGTATGTTTGATTAATGTGATTTTTTAAATGGTTAATGAAAAGCAAGGCCTTGAGAATTACATGAGTTGATGTGCTCTTTGTATGTTTCAGCTATTATTCGTGGTATTGTCTGCTGTATTTGGTATATGCAGTTAATCTTACCACCTAGTTATGGAAAGAACCATTGCCATTCCCATTAAATTACTTAACTCTGGAGTTAAAGATGGTTGTGAGCTGCTGGACAGGAGTACTGGGAACTCAGCTTTGGTCCTCTGCAAACACAGCAAGTCCTTGCAACCACTGAGCCATCTTTCTAACCAAAATCCCATTATATTAAAATGGAAACTGAGTGTGAGGACTACAAAATTATTTCCTAATTGTTTCCTCCAAGTCTCTTGATGTGAATTGACTATCACGTCTTTGATAAGATTTCAGCTCTAGGCTTCACATGCCTTCCTTTGCACTAAAGAAACACTAAAGATATCTGATAGAGCCTTGCAGAGATCTCTGGAAAGAGACTTGTATTCCTGGTAATGTTAAGAG
Organism: Grammomys surdaster; assembly: GCF_004785775.1. NCBI lineage: Eukaryota > Metazoa > Chordata > Mammalia > Rodentia > Muridae > Grammomys > Grammomys surdaster. The sequence goes on along the minus strand of NW_021604708.1, from coordinate 550,993 downwards.
AAAGAAGGTATCACCCCAGTGGACATCATGACCACTTGGATAGGACTACAGCCTATAATGTTACATTGCTGAGGAATCTTGTTTAAGGATAAATATATTAGGGTGTTTGTAGAAAAAAGCACTATTCCGAGTCAGTCTCTATTGAACCATCTAATGATAAAATCACATGGCTTTTGAGGTTTAGAGATTTTTTTTCCACTCCTAGAGCTTGCACAGCACTTAATTGGCACTTAACCTAATACGGAATGTATCAAAAATTAAGTAGGCATTAATTAGGAACACAAAATGTGAAGTAGCCTTAAAAAGTTAATTATCAAATTGGTAGAGCTATCTGTCAGCAGCCTCACATAAGCACCCTGTTAAAGCAGTTTCATTTTTTTAAAATGTAATATGTTTCTTAGGATGTGATTACACATACAATGTGTGGTTGTAATTTTGAGTTAATTGCACAGTAGCTAGATTAACTTTTACATCATTACACTTTAATCAGTGTTTTTCATGATTAACGTTCATTTACATTCAGAGCTTCTGAGCTCTCCCCTGCATTGTCTGCTCTCCTTCCCCTCATGCTATGGGCTGACTTAACCTATCATGAGCTAAAGCTCTCCAAGGACAGACTTTTGTATTTTCTCACTTTAGGAACCATGAAAATGGGCTCTGAAACCACCATGGTGATATAACCTCTAATACTGTGGCATACAAAGGAATGCCATTACATTTCTATAGAAAAGAGGGAGATGAGGCATATCATGAAAGCGAAGCAGGCAATATTCCATCCTTTGGATTTTGGTTCTAATGAAGTTTTAACTGTCAATGCAAAAGAAAAATTTTTCTTCCTTCCACATACCTTCAACAACATAGAACACATCAATATATTTGGGAGTGTCATATCAGTTTTTAAAAGCTTATAACAACTAATAATTCATCCATCGAATAGTGAGAAGAAAAAACAAACAACCCAGACAATACTATTGCAGGCTTTTGAGGGGTTGAATCCACCACTGAGAACTTGGCAACTTCTGATTTCAAAACTTGCCTTTACAAATTAGACAACACATGAAATATTTTTTTTTAAATTTTCTTTGAGACAGGGTCTCATGTATCCCAGACTGACCTTGAACTGGGTATGTAGCCAAGGGTGTTCTAAAGCTTTTGGTCCTTCTGCTTGTACCTCCTGAGGGCTGGAATTACAGGTATGTACCACCACACTTGGTGTGACATGGGTTTGTATTTGAACTTACTGCTTACTTCACGCTAGCTGTTTGTTCTATCAACCACAACCCCAGTTCCCAAGCAATTATAAACATGTTTTTAAATATGCACTATGATGCAATGTGTTATCAAATCACTAAGATGTTCTTAGTTGACTGCTTATTACTATTCATCTATAGAAGGTAATCTTCTGTGATTATTGGGTATCTCCTGTTCCTGATAAAAATTCAACAACTATCCCAGTTATTTCTAACTTAAAATGCTCTGTTTTAATGTTAGTTCTAAGCTTTCTGTTTGTCTATGGTCTACTCTAATGTCACATAGGTTTTGAAGAGTCAGTGATGTCTTGTTTTATGTCTCCATGACATTCCAACAGAAAGTAAGACTGACGTTCTGTGAAATTGAGGTATCTGGCAAAACACTACTTCTGGTTATGTCTATGAGTTTACAGACTGCATGAACAAGGGCCATCATCAGTAGTGTGGATAGTGACTATCTGTTCTTACACAAGTCCCAGAGATAACAGCAACAAAACAGATGAAAGGAAGTCATCTTTCTTTTGTCCTGAGCAAAGACATCCACCTTCTCTCCTATACATCAGTGCCCCTGCTTAAGTCTTTGACACAAGTGGTAAATCTGTTCCATTGTTTCATTTCTCTTGTAAAACACCCTAATATATATATTCCTTTAAGGTTGAATTTCCTGGATCTGGAGTTACAGAACACTATTATCAGCAAGTGGGTGGGAGGAAATGTACCTAGATCCTCTGATAGAGCAGCAAGAACTCTTAACCTTTATACCATCTTAATAGTCCCTCTCTTTCCATTTAAAAACATTACTTTCTGAGACTTTTGGGTGATAGTAATAGGCCAAAAGAAATTTAGCCTCACTATATAAAATTTGGTTTTATGCTTTGAAATGAAGAAAAATCTTATCTTTACACTTCAGAGAATTGTCTCTCTTGCATTCCAACACATTAAGCAGCTAGAGACAATCTTGTTCGGCAAATAATATTTTTGTGAAAATATTTCCTTGAAATGCAGGCATAGCAGGTTATTGGTCTCTTCCCTTGGACTTTTTTCATGTAGCAATCACATAATTGTGGCTGTTACTGCCTGGCTGGAAAAGCCTATGGGCATGCTCATCCTGTTGGGCCATCCCTGATCTCGTCATCTTTGCCTCTTATTGTCATTTTTCTTCTCACATTTGATTAAACTGCTAGGCCATCCCAGGGGTAGCAGCCTCCATAATTGGCTAGGCTTTCCCACATCAATAGATAATCAAGAAAATGATACCTTGGGCTTGCCTACAAGTCAATCTGATGGCAGCAGTACTTCTTCAGTTGAGGTTCTCCTTCTCAGGTGACTCTGGACTGTGTCAAATTGACTACAAAAAAAACAAAAACAAAAAGCCAGCCAGCACGCTAATCAAGTGTCAATCTTCAGTGGTGGAAATGACATTTAAAAGTAGTTAACTGCAAAAAAAAAAAATACATGATGTAAAAAATTGACAGCAACATGTGAACTCTTACCACAATTTAAATGCTTGCTTTGATTCAGAGTTTTGTTCTCCCTAAATGATCTCAAAGAAATAAGTGTACAGAGGATTTATGTGCATAGGTGTTCACTGTGGAATATTCAAATTCAGAAAAGAACTTAGTATACTCATTCAAGAAGGTAGTTGTAAAATGTCAAGTATCTAGTATCACAAAATAGTAAGTGAGAAATTGACACCAGACAACATGGAATCTGAGAAAAATTCTGAACTGACCCTTAAACAATAAATTTGTTTCCTTTCTGGGTAAAATAGTTCTTGCTCATGAATAAGTGTTTAATAAGCAAAGTCTCACCCTGAATCTCTAACAAGGAGTTGATCTGGTAAGATAACTGACTGATTCATGCAAGAACATCTTCTTGAGTTGATTCAGTGTAGCTTGCTGTGAATTAAAGTTTCAGAGTGATGATTTATTCATGTGTTACTTGTGTAACATAAGATCGATATGGAGAATGATGAAGCCTTTTAAGGAAATGGGCTGTAAGAAGACGTGAGCTTGTAAGACAGAAAGGGTTGCCTCTCTGAAGAGGAACTGAGAAATGATGTGAATCAATGATGTCAAGTTGAAAATGTTTAGAAAAATAAAAAGAACATAGCAAGTCCTGAAGATTGCTAATAGGCCCTGGTTATTGGACTTATAATGCACTATTGTGATCTACATTCTCATGGTATTGAAGTACAAAGAATAAACCTGGATAGTTTGTATTAGTCACATATTTCCTCTGTATAAAGTCACATATAAAGAAACTATATTAATAGCTTTTAAATTACATGTAGAAGAAGTCATCTTCAAGATGAAACAATCTTCATATTTAAAAAATTCTGCATGTCTTAATATTTAGAACTACATCAGCCTAGCCTTTGTTCTCCCTTACTGTCAGTTCTAATATATTATTTAACAATTTTTTGCTTAATTTTTACATCCTCACTATGAATTTTTAAAGCTAAGTTGACCATTCAAATTATCCAGAGTATTGAAAAATGAATGGTGTAATTTATTTCAGATTTGAAATCTTTAACCAGCTTGAAAACCAGATGTATGTAAAAATAGATATTTTAATGCATGTTGCCAAGAATAACATCATTCAAGAGTTTCCTTTCCCAAGATGTCACATTTGTGTATCTAAATCACATTTTATTCTGAAAAGTTAATATTCTGAGGAGTGCAAAGATCTATCTATCTATCTATCTATCTACCTATCTATCTATCATCTATCTATCTATCATCTATCTTTTCATCTCTAGGTCATCTTCTGAAGGAGTCTCTGCAAGTCTCATACAGGGAAGTGAACAGCACAAAGAGAAAAGAATGAAAACCCAGTGCAGATTGATGTCATCATCCTGGATTAGACTTGAAATTTCATTGTTAGTATATTTCAAACACAGTAGAATTTGAGGAAATGTTTCCATGCAACAGTCAGTCCAATTCCAGGTGTACTATAATGGTTAAGGAATGACTACATAGAGACTCTTTTACAAAGCACATATAACCAAGAGAGTGGATTCTATAGCTAAAAGGACTAGAATCTAATGTGGTCTCTGACCAATAGAATAGAGGTCAAGAGCCCAAGAGTCCATAAAGTACATATGACATGTCCTATTAACAATGGGCCTAGAGAGGGACGACTCTAGAATAAGCATTCTGTGGAATTAGGATGAAGTCTGTCTCCACAGATAGCAAGAGAATCACCAGGTTGTTAACAAAATCCACTCTCAGCTTTCTGGATGGAAATGGTTTTATATCCTCCACTGACGAGACTTCCCTGCATGCTTAATATTTCTGGTTCTCTTAGTGCTTCTCTGAGTACAAGATTCTCTGTGTTCTGTATCCCTAGTAATCTCCTTCTCTCATTTTCTCCCTCTGTGTTGCTCTTGCTGTCTCTCTTCCCCTCTCACCTCATTTTTCTTCCTTCCTCTCCTCTCCTCTTTCTCTTCATTCTCCATCTCTCTTTCTGTCCTGCCCTCCCTTTTCCCTCTCTCTTCTCTCTCTTCGTTTTCCCTCCCCTCGTCTCACCTTCTCCTTATTCAACACATCTAAACATATTGGTTCATAAGCTCATACTCAGAAAAAAGTGAAAGCAATAAGTTTTATTACTGTTAATTTTTATTAGTTACTTCTGAAAATAAAAAGAGAAACAAACACTTTATAAAATTTTGAGTTAAATATTTGACCAGTGAAAAAGAGTGATGTTTCTTTTGTGGTTTGTGGCCATCTGTGCTTAGTATTGGGGAAGAAGTACTTCTAACGTTTTATGAGTGATATATTATTTCTATATCTTCTATGCCCAGTCCCCACTATCAAAGTAGTTTATATATTAAAATCCTAATCCCGAGAACATTTGAAAGTGGACATTAGGAAGGTCATTTTTTGCCATTATAACACGAGAAATAGGAGGCCAGCCAGGTGTGGGATGAATGTCCATAATCTTAACACTCAGGAAGCTTGAGTAGGTAGATTGCTGTGACTACATGATTAGGTTTTGTCTCAAAAAATTCTTCTTATTGTAAAAATGCAATGTCTATGGACAAGAAAGAGGGTCCTAAAGCCAAGGCAATAGGCTTAAACTTCTTACTTCTAGAGTTGTGGAGAATGAATATTTGTAGTCTAAGCCATAGAGCCTATGGTAATGAGTTTTATACTTGTTTATTTCATGTGTGGATGGGGCAGGGTAGCAGGTAGAGCATGTACCTCTGCTGTGTGAAGGTGGGAAGACAGTTTGATTCCAGGAATCAAATTCGTATTGTGAGACTTGATGGGAAACACTTTTGTCTTCTGAGCCATCCTCCTTGGCCCTTACATTCTATAGCTGAGCATGTTGACTAATACAGGTACTATAGCACCGCCCCACCTAATTTTTATCCCACAGCACTGATCTATATTTCTGAAAATATATGCCATGGATATGTGTTAGTGTAACTTGTGATTCAGCTTTAGCTTAGATGTTTTACAATATAGAAAACAGTCTGTTGTCGATAAATAATACATGAAACTTTTCACACCAAATGCTACACCTGGTATTCTTGACCTGACAATGTAAGAAGAAGGTGATGTTAAATATAACACACAGTCATTATGGCAACTCACACTTGCAATTCTAGAACTCCATAAAGAAAGACAGGAAGACTGAGAGTTCTAGACCATCCTGGACTAAATATAAAGATACTGTCAGAAAGAGAGAAAAAGTGGAAGAAAAGAGTGAAGAGAGGAGAAAGAGATGGGGGTATAAATTATATTCACACCCTAATAAACCTATTTTTCCTGTGATTATTCTTATGATTAGCTATATGACCCAGGACTCTCTGTGAATCAAAAGTGTTACCGAAATACTAAGTAAATTATTATGGCATGAAATTCCAAGCTATTTCTTCATGTTGGTAAGAAATTCTCATGATCATGTAGTATAATAAAATGAAGAATACACTGAAAGCCATTTCAGACATTCTATATTACTTGTTTGGCAATTTATTTACATGTGAGCAAAAATATTAGAGAAAAGTGAAAGTGAATCTCTAGAATTCTGATAGTCAATTACCACAGCACATGAACTTGGGCTTTCATGTACACAATCTTATATATGATTGAATTGTTTGGAATAGTCCACTTGTAATTGGTAATAATGGAAATCTTCCCTTTATATAAACATGGGGTATGGTTATTTAGCTTTGGGTCCAGGATATCATGTTGTGTTGTGTCTAATTCTATGCCCATTATTTCCTGCTGTGTTATATTATGTCACTTACAGTTGGTAGAAGTGAGTGTGTGCCACGAGTGTTTAATCCCTTTTTCATTCCAATTTGTTATTTTAGATAAGTTGCACCTACTTTCAAAAAATACTAATGAACTAAAAAGATGTTAGTGTCCTTATGCTAATTTTTATTTACTTACATTTCATCTCATCATTTTTCATTTCCCTAAAGTAGTCCTGCCCTTTTCCCATGGTCATGTAACTGACAGAAGTCAATGATGGACAATAAAATACCAGTTGTTGAAGTGTTTTTATATTCTAAGCACTGCACTGGTCCATGAACAAATGATTTACTCAGTAAGCAAATAGTAAAAACGTAATACTTTTGAAAATAACTCACAGAGTACCTGACTATCTGTGTGTGATTCTGATTGATGATAATACTCATAACTATAGATCCGTGCTCTGTCACTAATGATCATAAAGGTCAGCAGTAAAAGGCATACCATACCATCTGTCCTGAATATTTTGTCCATCTAATCATATATCTTACAGAATATGAAGTTCTCACAAAATATGTTTAAGCAAGAGAAGAAGTTAGTGCTTATTTTTAATTTCTTGACTGAGGGCTCTGTGTCTCTGAGTTCAGGTATGCATGTGCTTGTGGAGTACAGAGGTAAGTGCTGGGGAGCTCGTCCACATGTCTCAATAAACACACACTGAGATTACAAGTGAGTACTACCACACCCTGCTTGGAATCCAAACTCAGATTCTCAAGTTTGCACAGCGAGCAATTTACCCCCAGAACCATAGCCCTAGACTTGGACATTAGATTTTTAAGAATTTTATAGTGAAGAAATATTAAAATTTAGAAAGAATATGATAGCCATGATAATGTTTAATTCCATGATACATCATCAGACATTGACTCTTCTCTACCTGCTACCATCATCAACATGATTTTTCCATCATATCTCCAGTATAATTTCAGTAGCATTTTGAGAAAGGCAATGAGAATTACTGTTGCTTAAGCAATATTTTTCTCAATTGATTTTTTCCTGTCTTGTATATTATCTGTGGAATTTATCTGAAGCAGATAATTAAATTTAAGAAACTGTTTTATTAATTTGTCCCAAGGTTTGACTTTCAGACTTCAAATTATTTTAATGAATTATTGTTGAAACAGACAACATAATTCATATCAGATCAGATGTCCTAGGCAGGTCACAGTGGCTAGATATTAAGAATAACAGTGATGCAGCTTAATAGTGAATCTAAGAGAAGGAGAGAGAGAGGAAGAAGGGAAGAAAGGAAGAAAGGAAGTAAATAAGGAATAAGAAAGGATATCAGACAGGCAGAGAATAAGTATACAAGTAGGGTATGCTATCTTATATTTGTAATATAACAATTTTTGAGAGTTTTCTGAGTATAACTCATATTAAAATTGATTGGGAAAAACACAATTCCAAGGAATGGTAAATGATTTTCAAATGGTTCCCTTTGTTGGTGAAATATTACTTCTTTCTTTTATTAAACTATTCTATTTATTTACATTACAAATATTGCCCTCTTCCCGGTACACCTTCCCAGAACTCTTCACCCTATCATCCTTGCCTTTGTTCTGAGGGCTACCACATCAATCCTCCTCCCACACCCATCTTATTCCCCCTTGCCCAACATCCCCATTCCCTGAGCATCAAGTCTCTATATGATTAGGTGCATCCTTTACCACTGAGGCCAGAAAAGACAGTCCTCTGTTATATGTGTGCCGGAGACCACTGCCCAGCCCAGGTACGTTCTTTGGTTAGTGACTGAGTTTCTAGTCGCTTAGTCCCTGATTAGTAGATAGTAGTGTTCTTCCTATGTGGTTGCCATCCCCTCTAGCTCTGATGATCCTTCCTCTAACTCTTCCATAAGGGTCCCTGATCTCAGTCCAAAGGGTGGCAGTGAGTACCTGTATATGTTTCAGTTAGCTGTGGGTAGAGCCTCTCAGAAGACAGCAATATTAGTCTCTTGTCTGCAAGGACAACATGGCATTAGGAATAGTACCAGGATTTGGTGTACATCCACAGGATGGATCCCAAGTTGGGTCAATCACTGGATAGAAGGGCTGCCCTTCAGTCTCTGCTTCATTTTTTTGTCTCTGCATTTCCTTTAGACAGGAACAATTCTGGGTAAAAAAGATTGAAGATGGATGGATGGTCCCATCCATCCACTGAAGGTCTTGTCTATCTACTGGAGGAGGTCTCTTCAGGTTCTATCTCCCCACTGTTGGCATTTCAACTAATGTCATCCCCATTGAGTTTTGTGATCATCTCATATTCCAGGTCTCTGGGAAGTTCTAGAGGTTCCCCTGTACACCTCCCCCCACACCAGCTCCATATTTCCATTCATTCTCTTGGCCCTCTGGGTTTCTCTCATGTCTCCCCTCATATCTGACCTTGCCCACATTTACCCCTTCCTCTACTCTCTCCCACCCAGGTCCCTACCTCCCTCTGCTCCTGTGATTATTGTGTTCCTCCTCCTATTCTCAACAATAAAAGAACTTCTGGGGAAATCGCCATCACTGACTTCAAGCTATAGAGCAATATTCAAACAGATTTATCAATAGAATATAATTGAAGGTCCAGAAATAAGCCCACACACCTATGGGTACCTGATCTTTGACAAAGAAGCCAAACTAAACAGAGGGAAAAAAGAAAGCATACTCAACAAATGATACTTGTCCACCTGGCAGTCTGTATGTAGAAGAATAAAAATTGATCTATCTAACACCTTGTACAAATCTCAAATTCAAGTGGATCAAGGGCCTCAACTGAATCTAATAGAAGAGAAAGTGGGAAATAGTATTGAACACATTGGTACAGGAGAAAGTTGCCTGAATACAACACCATTGACTCAGGCTCTAAGATCAACAATTGACAAATGTGACCTCATGAAACTAAAAAGCCTTCTGTAAGTCAAAAAAAAAAAAAAAAACCTTTCAATAGGACAAAATAGAAACTACAGATTGGAAAAGGTCTTCACTAACCCTACATCTGAAATAGGTATAATATCCAAAATAAATAAAGACTTTAGGAAGTTAGATTCCACAAAACCAAATAACCTAATTTTAAAATGAGGTACAGAGCTAAATAGAGAATTCTGAACAGAGGATCTCAAATGGCCAAGAAGCACTTAAAAAAATGTTCAACATCCTTAGTCATCAGGGAAATGAAAAATCAAATGACCCTGAGATTCCACCTTATACCAATCAGAATGGCTAAGATGAAAAACTCCTCAAGTAACAGCATATGCAGGCAAGGATGTGGAGAAAGGGGAATATTTCTTCATTGCTTGTGGAATTGCAATTTGTACAACCACTCTGGAAATCAGTCTAGTGGTTCCTTAGACAATTGGAAATAGTTCTACCTGAAGGCCCAGCTACTCTGCTCCTGGACATATACCCAAAAGATGTTCCACTATATCACAACGGCAGTTGGTTGACTATGTTTATAGCAGCCTTATTCATAACAACCAGAAACTGGAGTAACCCAAATGTCCCTCAGCCAAAGAATGGATACATAAAATGTGGCTCATTTACACAATGGAATACTATTCACCTATTAAAAACAAGGACATCATGAATTTGCAGGCAAATGGATGAAACTAGAAATTATTATGTGGACTAAGGTAACCCAGGCCCAAAAGCACATGCATGGTATGTACTCACTGATAAGTGAATATTAGTCAAAAATACAGAATACTCATGAATTACCCACAGACCCAAAGAAGTTAAAAAAGAAGGAAACCAAGTGAGGATGCTTAAATCGCACTTAAGGGAGAACAAAATGTTGCTTTCTTTAAATAAAGAAAGAAAACAATTCAAATTTAGAAAATTCAGTGGAATATCTTGAGCAACTATAGGACCATTGATAATTTATAGTAGTGAGGTTTTATTAAGTTAAATAAGTTTATGCATAAACAAAGAACTCTTTATATTAGTACTTGAGAAATAACTGGGAGCTATTAAAAGAACTAAGTGTTGTGAACTAGAAGGAAAGAATATAACATTAACATAACAGATATACTATTTTTATTGATTGGTTTCTCCAGAAGACTAAAATGGGAAATGTCTCCCACATGCTCATGTCTTTGAAAACTTGCTCCCACTTGGTGTTGCTGTTTAGAAAGATTATGTAGCACAGCTTTAGGAAGGAGGCCAGTAAGGGCAGGCCTAAGGGACATAACATACTCCTACTTCTAACCCAATTCTCTCTATGCTTCCTGAGTACAAACACAATGTAAACAGTGTCCTCATGCCCTGACTACCAGACAAACTCTTGCCAGGAAGAACTCCACCAACAACAAAGCAAAGTAAATCCTTCCTCCAAGTGTGCCACAAATAAATTAATAAGCTATTTAACCAATTAATTAAATTAATTTAATTAAACATTTAGAAAATAACTAATACACTGTATTATATAATACCTAGCTATTTGGCTTAACATTATTTCTGTGTGTCTATAAAGGTTGAAAGGTCTCCATGTGGATGATCCTAATCCAGCCTAACACAACATGGTGGTGGAAGAAGGATTCAGTCTCTGCCTTTCTACTTGAACTGCTTCATCTGTTTTTCTTTTTTTCCACCTTAACCTAGTACTCAAATCTTGAACCATTTCTGGGATTTCAAGTCTTCAACCTGAGATTGAAACAATGAGTTTCCTGAACCCCCAACCTCAAGTCCATTGACATTCTTAGACTATGTAACCCAGGGAGCTAATTGTTATTCGTTTCTCTTCTCCTGAGTCCCTCCTTACATCCTTGTTTCTCACCCTTCCTCTTCTTTTTCATCCTCCTCCTGATTCTTCAATATAATTAAACTCAAGGATGCTCATGGCTTTATTCCTAATTAAGGTAGCATGTGCAGTCCATAGTGTGAACTGGTAATAGTGTTAGCAAAACATCAGATGTGGATATTCTTAATCATTTACAGGAATCAAGGAGATCATTGGCTTTGTATGCTTCAGAATATTTTTGAAAAACCAATTATAACAAGGTCAGCTGGATGCTCATAACATTACTGGATAAATTGGTAAAAGAAAAAGATGAGTCCAGGGATTTTAATTCCCTCAGACCATGTTTATGTTTTCCAACGGTATTCATGAGGTCAAATTTTCATTAGAAAAATGTATTAAATTTGACACAATTTGCATATCATGAACTCTAATACTCAAATGAAGGTCAAAGAAAAATTACACTTTACAAGGTGGACAATTCATCATCCAGGAACCTTCTCATTTTCTAATGTGAAATCTCTTACAAGCTGAAACTAACTCCATAGAAAGGCAGCGCTGTACCACCATGGGGCACAAGAAAATGGTATTTTATTTTAAACTTGATTTAGAAATTAAATGTGATTAATTTCAGGATTTTACTTTTATAAAGTAGTCATAAACCTGCAATTTCAAGCAAAACAACTTCCTGGATATTTTGAGGGTAAGAAGGCCTGTACAACATAACTCCTATAGAAAAAGTATATAGCTCTGGGTACTGTGGTACCATAAATTCCAGCAAATGGGAGGCAGAGTCAGGCAGATCTCTCCAAGTTCTAGGCCAGTTTCATGTACCCTGTTGCAAACCACTAGCACTACATAGTTTTTCCTGTCTCAAGACTATTAAACTAAAAAGAAATTTATTTGAGCAATTGTTTAAGATACAAATATGACAGAACAAGAAAGCTAAGGTACAACCATAAAATTAGTCACTGCTGGCATTGGATGTACAAGACCTGATGATGGAGGGTTTTGCTTTGAACAAGGGTAGTATTCACAGAGGTAGGTATTACAATATTGTGGGAAATTCAAGTAGACAGTCATGAGTAAAGTTTGAAGCATATGCCATGAAAGAACTTTTGAGAACTACTAGTAAGGTATTTAAATCCATTCTTAAGGCTTTGCAGTCACTACAGCTACTAATGGAAGACTGTCCAGGTTCAAAAATAGAAAAATACTTAAAAATGTTAGAGAATGTTATGGAAGACAAACAAATATAATTGTTCATTTTAGTGGTGTTACTGGAGTGTGTTGGCAGATTAGAAATTTATATTTTTTAATATGAAACTGTAAATCTACAAAGCTCTTTGGTAAGTTTAAGCTAAACCTTACAAGCAGAAACATTTCCCTTATGTAACCAAGTCTGTTGTTTTTCCTCTCACTCCTCTGGTACAAAAGAGTCCAGAGATCAATCATGCAGGCTTATAAATGAGAACAGTTGTCATATCCTGAATGGACCAGCTATAGCTGGACATCAAACCCTCTATGTCCTGCTGCCTGCTCAGCCATCTGACCACTAGTGGGCACACACTGCCCTTGGTTTTGAGGAAAACTTCCAATCATAGAAGGAAACCATGGGTCACCAACTTGAAGGCCAGACCCTTTAAGTCCTTATCCAGCCAGCTGATTTAGCAATTCAAACCCTAGATTTACTGCCCTACCTTCAGCCACAAGCCACCGCCTTCGCCCTGAAGGTGGTTCCACCTGGGAAGGAAGTATGACATTTTGACTGGCAAGAGGGTGACCTGCTGTTTGTCTCAAGCAGAATTTTCACTGTTATGCTTTTTCCACTGCAGTGCCTCTCTCTCTCTCTCTCTCTCTCTCTCTCTCTCTCTCTCTCTCTCTCTCCCTCTCC
>NW_021604708.1:520566-537772 GCF_004785775.1 Grammomys surdaster | reverse complement strand
CACATTCTCAATAGGAGCCCTTCTCATTCCTGTTCTGATGTCTGGTCTGACTTTTGTGTGCCATTTGTAGTCAAGAATTGTGACTCTTTCTCTCCTCTCTCTTTCTCTCTCTCTCTCCCTTCCCCCCCCTCTCTCTCTCCCTCTCTCTCTCAGCCTCCCTTTCTCTTGATTAAGTATTAACCCTCCTATTTAAAATTCCCAGACTATGAGTCAGACCTGCTAAGTCGGACTCTGGAGAGTCATTGGGTGTGTTGTGTTTTGATGAAACTTCACCTCAGGAGAAGTTGGGGTACAAATATCTGAGGAGTACTTTAGGCTTTGGTATATGAACTAATACATTCCACAAGCACACATGTTTTCGTTGGTATATCCATGCATGTCATATAATGCCCTAATTTTCTAGATCTGGGGGCAAAAGAGAGAGAGAGAGACAGATATATGCATACAAGAATAGTGACTCTCTCTCTCCTTGTCACTTTCTCTATTTTTCTGCAGATAATTTTTAGAAAGTGGTGTGCTAACCACAGCTCATTACTTCCTTGAAAATAGAAGAGGAACACAGCTTTGCAGTTCTATACACTGTACTGGGATGCCTGTGGGATATCTCCCTTTTCTATCCAGAGCAGACAGACTGGAAGTCTAGACCCCAATGTGGGTCTAGACTCCTCCATTCCCAGTTCTTATTACATGCCCTGGTTCATCTGAAAAGCCTTGTGCCCACACTTCTCCTCAACTCTGTATGCTGCTTTCTGTATGGGAGAGATAGTTGGTGAATATGGACAGTAAAGCTGGCTACTTCTAAGTGTTAGCCCTGATCTAGAAATCATATTTAAAGTTTACTTACTTATTTGTTTTTGACACAAGATCTTATGTAGCTCAGGATGGCCTCAAACTCACTATGCTTCTAAGAATGATCATGAATTTCTAGTCCTAGTGCCTCTGACATGCACCACCAGGTCTGGTTCATGTGGTTCTGGAGGTCAAAACCAAGACTTTGTGCTTGCTAGGCAAGCACTCTACCGACTAACCTATGTCCCAACCTAACTGTAAAACTTTCACATCATAACAATATCTAGCTATAGATAGACAGGACTGAGTTCACTTTGAAACTATATTAAAGAGAAATCAGTAGATTCAGGATATACAAATCAAGAATGTGAGTTATCCTCTAAAAGGAGATGCTCTCTTTAAGTGACTGAGAATATAGCAATATTTTAGGAGTGGCTTGGTGTCCAAAGGCATTATCCACTAAAGTAATGGCATGAACTCATTATTTTACTTTTATTAACTCAGAACCCATCATAAACTGTTTTTTTTTTTTTTTTGGTGTCTTAAGGCATTTTACAGTTCTGCCCTTGTATATATCCAGTGTGGTAGACGAGGGTTGTACAAACAAACAGTTCCAGCTGAGGAATGTGGAAAGGATTATGAAAACTCAGGTGCAGGATGACTGATTTTTCTGTAATATTCACTCAGCATCTGATAAAACTTCACAGAGGAGGTGACTCATGCAGATATTCACAGTGAGTGGTGAGTTGGGGTGGGGGGGGGCTAGTTGCTGAGTGATCAGTGAACCAGTGGAAAGGTGTTTTGAAGGTTAGGAAGGGAATGTTCAAAGAAAAGTTTCTTTTAAAGGTGGCATTTAATGTCTGCCATCTCTGGCCTGTGCTCCAGAGAGTAAAATGTGCAATTCATTTGAACTTTTCTTCTGCTCCAATCCCAATGCTAATACACATGGGAGATAGTTTATAAGCAGGAAGAAGAAAAGCACTATGTTCTCTGTCACACTCGCTCATCCATTCATCCTTTGTCTCTATCTCTCTGTCTCTGTCTTCCTCTCTTGCTCTGCTTTCTGATGGCTAGATTTCTGATGAGAAGAATCACTCTCCACTTAAACTACAGTGTATAAACCACCATTGTTAACAACACCCCAGACTTAGATTTACTCAGATGGCCTAATCTAAATCCCAGCACCTCAGAGGGAAATTCTCATTTGCCCACCTGATTTCATGCACTGTCTGAAATGAAGTCAGAAGTGGAATTAAGTCCAGAAAATAAACCTCAACTCTTGGGAATAGCAGTCTCAGGCTACATAGCCTATGGTTCCAGTATTATAGCAAAAGTTTCCAGCTGTATATAATAATTCCATGCTGAAGCATGGGAAAGAACTAGAGAATCTAGTATGGCACTGTCACCTTTTGCACAATGCCAACCTAACTTGGATGAGGTATTTTTGTTTGTTTATTTATTTGGGTGTTTATGTAGAAAAAAATTGTCCAGGTTTCTAGAAAGATGTATTTCTCCTCACACAGAGAACAAGAGCTAGGAATGTAGAAGTTAATTCAGTTCGAGTATTTGGCATTTTGTTAAGTTCCTCCAAAGTCACTGGCTACAATTAGGTATGAAAAGTCATCATGTCAAATATATACATGATAATGAAATCCATTATCCCTGACATCCTTGTCTTCCTATGATCAGTTCAGCGGGAACCTTCCCTGAGACTAGAGATTCATAAAGAATGCAGATTTGAAGGGCTTGAAAGTACGTGCAGTTTAAATGGACGTACTTCTATCATGGAAAGGTGATAGTCTGGTGCTATACACCTTATATCCGTAGTCTTATTACATATTTTCACCAATTTTAAAAACATTTTTATAATTAAAATTGTCTTCTATTACTTTATTTATTCCTTTTCCCCTCCAAGTTCTTCTATGTCCCTCTCACACTTAAGTTGATAGTCTCCATTTTATTATTTTTACGCACACACACACCTATGTATTTGTGTGTATTTGTGTGTGTATGTATGTATGTATTTTTAATTTCTGAGTCACATTTTTGTAGTTTCTGTGTACATGGCTTCTGAGCTGACCCCTCAGCACTAGATAATCAGTACCAGGGCTCAAACCTAGGAAAGCGAAATTTCTATTTCTCCCCAAAATCATTAGTTGCCTATAGATCTTTGTATAGCAGTGGAACTCTGCAAATTTTCCTCTTTTGTAATGTTAACTTGTCCACTCACATTACCATCTTCCTAGTTTTGTTTATGTAGCCATTTCTAGGACAGACTGTTTCATGGCACACTTCCTGGTATCTCAGCTCTTACAGTCTTTCTGTATCCTCTTCTATGAAGTTCCCTGAGCCACAGATGCTGGAGCTGAGATGTAGATGTCTCCACTGGGTCTGAACTCTCCACCATCATTGATTTCAGTATTGTGTCCAGTTGTAGTTTTCTGTGACAGACTCTATTTCTGTAAAGAGGATTATTTGATGATAGGTGGTAGCTATTCTTAACCAGTTTTCTATAATTAATCTATGTTGTATAATCATATCTGAGAATATGGATCTATGAATCTCACATGAGAAAGAATATGTGGCATTCATCTTTCTTACTCTGGGTTATCTCAGTCAGCTGTTCTTTTCTAGGGCTACTCATTTTCTTGCAAACTCCACGATTCCATTTCTTTTTACATTTGAATTCTATTTCATAGTGTCTATGTACTTACCATATTCCATTGTCCATGCGTTAGTCTAAGCACATTTAGTTTGTTTCCATTTCCTGGCTATTGTGAATTCTGCAGCAATGAAGATATCTGAGCAAGTATCTACTGAATAGGATGCTGAGTCATATGGGCAAGTTTTCACTATTTTCACTCTTAAACTAAAAAGTTATGGAAAGCTTGTATTTGATTAGCATGAATTATGCTATGGAATTTATTAGGGGTAGTTTGGACAAATATATATGTATCTCCAGAGCCTGTAGGACCCCAAAGGGCTGCAATGCCCTGGCCGAGCCTTTCCGTTCGCTACTGTCTACTAAGCAACATTCTGCGGTTCCTCTAGGATCAAAACATCCTGACTAAGGCATGGTGCCCCAGGAAGGGAATTTACTCTTGACATCCTATTGCCCCCCAGTTGAGTTCCTGCTTTTTCCTGAGTTTGTATTTTTCCTTCCCTGGCTTGGTGTATATATTGAACCTGCTCAGTAAAGGCATTGGCATTGTCTCACAACGGATGACCCGAGTCTGAGTATTCCTTTAATCCCCCAGGCCTATGCCCGAGCTCGGTACCACAGGCAGCGCTGGCGCTGTCAAGAGCCCAAACTTATATTTGTGAAACTCCAATAAATATCAATCTCTGAGTTTCCCATATGTTGTTTGTTCATTAAAACGCCACCTGGGTGTTTCTGATTGGAGGATGTTCTTCTCTCTGACAGTGCTGACAATGTTAACCAAGTTCCACATGAAGTTTCTATGGTTCGCATGTAAGAGGGAGGATAGCACAGAGAATTACATGTAGGGAAGTAGGCCAGACCAGCATTTGGTGTAAATCACTTTCATCCACACACATTCAAGGGGATACATGGCACTCATAGCACTGTCCTCAAGTGGCAGCAGTTGGAGATAGTAAAGAGAAAACAAGAATCCATTAGCTCAGTATTCCAGGTGCTAAGAATAACAATGAGTTGTGTATTTATTTTATAAATGGATTTTAAAAAGTACTTGGTCAAAATTAAATCCTTGTATATATTCTATTTTATTATTTATGTTACATTAAGCTTTAAGTTGCCTAAAATGCTTAACACACACACACACACACACACACACATGTTGAATAGTCACCTGAGAATTTTTATGGTTGTTTAGAGCTTTATGAGAGAAAGAGAGAGAGAGAGAGAGAGAGAGAGAGAGAGAGAGAGAGAGAGAGCAGTAGAAATGATTTGAAGAGAGAGGCTCTATGGCCCCTGACCTATGATTTCAGCACATAGAAACCGGAGGCAGTAATATTATGACAAATTTCAGGCCAAGCTGGAGTACTTAGTTAGTCCCAGTCCAACCAGGGCTACATAGCCCAACCTGGTATCAAGGCAAATCATGAAGCACCAATGGAAGGAAAGAAAAAATGGTCTGAAAAAACACCTTGCAATTTTCCAACCAAAGGCCATGTTTTTTTTTTTTAAACTAGCTTATTTATTATAATTAGCTGTATGAATTGGACGGTGCTGGAAATTGAAGTTTTTCCATTAGTTTAATAAATTGGTAAATTCCACTCAAACAGCTCATTGTTGAAAATAAAATGATCAAATATTCAGGCATCTTGTTCTCATGTTTTGGCTGCATTTCAGTGTTTTATAATGTTTAATACACTTTAACTCCTCCATTGGGAACCCCATGATCAGTTCAATGGTTAGCTATGAGCATCTGCCTCTGAATATGTCAGACTCTTGCAGACCTCTGAGGAGACAGCTATATCAGGCACTTGTCAGCATGCACTTCCAGACTTCCACCTCAGCATCTACCTTTGGTGACTGCACATGGGATGGATACCCAGGTGAAGTGGTCTCCAGATGGCCCCTCCTTCAGTTTCTGTCCTACACTTTGTCTCCATATTTGCTCCCTTGAGTATTTTATTACTCCTTCTAAGAAGGACCGAAGCACCCCCACTTGGTCTTCCTTCTTCATGAGCTTCATGTGGCCTGTGAGTTGAATCTTGGGTATTTCAAGGTTCTGGGCTAATATCCAATAATCAGTGAGTGAATACCATGTGTGTTCTTTTGTGATTGGCTTACCTCACTCAGGATGATATTTTCTAGTCCCATCAACTTACCTAAGAATTTCTTGAATTCATTTTTTTTAATAGCTGTGTAATACTCCATTGTGTAAATGTACCACATTTTTTGTATCCATTCCTCAATTGAAGGACATCTGGGTTCTTTCCAGCTTCTGGCTATTATAAATAAAGCTGCTATGAGCATAGTGGAGCATATGTACTTGTTATATGTTCGAGCATCTTCTGGGTATATGCCCAGGAGTGGTATAGCTGGATCCTCAGGTAATGCTATGACCAATTTTCTGAGGAACCTCCAGACTGATTTCCAAAGTAGTTGCACCATCTTGCTGTTCTACCAACAATGGAGGAGTGTTCCTCTTTCTCCACACCCTTGCCAGCATCTAATATCACCTGAGTTTTTAATCTTAGCCATTCTGATTGTTGTGAGATGGAATCTCAGGGTTGTTTTGATTTGCAAATCCGTGAATACTAAGGATGCTGAACATTTCTTTAGGTGCTTCTCAGCCATTCAAGTTTCCTCAGTTGAGAATTCTTTGTTTAGCTCTATGCCCCATTTTTAAATAGGGTTATTTGGTTGCTGAAAGGGTTTGCGGCCCCGATGAGGAGAACAACAATACCAACCAACAGAGCTCCCAGGGTCTAACCAGCCTGGGAGCACTTAAGGAGGGATCCATGGCTCCAGTTATATATGTAAGGGAGGATGGCCCTGTTGGGCATAGGTGGGAGAAGAGATCCTTGGTCTCATGAAGGCTGGACGCCCCAGTGGGTGGGAATTTGAGGGTGGGGAGGTGGGACTGGGGGGTATGTAGGGGCACATCCGCAGAGAAGCAGGAGGAGGGGTGATGGGATGGGGGTTCCTGGGCGGGGAGGGGGGAATGGGGTAAGGGGATAACATATGAAATATAAATAAAACATCTAATAAAAAATAATGTTTAATACATTCTAAATATTCTCCAAATTGTCCTTGATAATTGATTCTATATTTATTGAAATTTTTAACTTCTGGTTCTGCTTGTATAGATTTGCAGAAAATTATGGTGAAGAATTCATTTGTTTACAATGGAAAAAATACAAAAGTATACATTTTTATGGTCAAGCCCACTGCACTAGACCTATAAATGTACCCCTCACCACAGTCTCTTAGGATTTAAAACCCAGAAAGCATTATCAGATCAAGCCTGATAACATCAAGGAACAGCACAGTAAGCACAGAGTTAAAGTGATGGGTAATATCATTCCTTATTTTTAACAGATGTCACAAGAAGAAAACTCAAGCTGCCATTCCTCATACTGAGCTGTTTTTCATTTTACAGAAAACATTTATGAACAAATTATTACCATGGATAATTTCCCTTGATGGGGGTGGGGTTGGGTATTTGGCTCACTTCTGGATTTTCAAGTGAAAAAGTCATGAAAACAGGACAATTCTCAGAAGAGACTCTTGAGTATCATGTTATGCCTTTTCACTATAAATGACTGCAGTATTTAATTTGGCATTGGTAAATGGATTCTAGGTAGGAAACGTGCCTTTTTAGAAATACAGCCACTTATATAGCACACAAAATTCACATATATGTAGTCTCAAAACAAGATCTTTATTGTTACTAGATGGAAATACTGCTCCTAACTGTTTTTGACCACAAGAGAAAGGGGGAGGTATATATTATTCATTTATTTAATTATTTTTGTGCATGTGTGTATGTGATGTACTTGCTTGTATAGGGATCAGCATGTGTGAAGTATGAATGGATATGTGTGTGTGTAGATAGATAGACCCAGGATGGTACCATACCTATCTGGTTTTGTGAAGGTGCTTTGGGCTTTAACTGCTGTCCTCTATTTTCAGAGTAAGCATTTTAGCCACTGAACAATGTCTCTCGAGGCCAGGTGGTACATTTAAAAAGTGTCTGGACTTAAATAAGGTTTGGAGAAAATGAAAGAAAACAATTATTTCTTCATTTAGTTAAAGACAATCAGCTGTGTCCTTGCTCAATGCAGAGTGCTATTTATCTAGTTCATTATTTTTCTCAGTGGAGGTTTGCATGTGTTTACCTTCTCTGAAGCAGAACAAACCAGGGCCACTCACCTGTTATGTTCAGTAGGGCTCATAGCATCTCTTTTCTCAATCAATCACCACATTGCTTTTGGACATATCAAGTGACTCAGAAAATTGGAGGCCTCAGCTAAAAACAAAACTGGCTCCTTCTTTATTAAACAACTAAGGAGTTTCTCACATTTGAAACATGAACACCTTGAAATCTTGTTCCTCATTAATAAATTGTGTGGTGAACATAGGCTGGAATGCTGTGTTCATCAGCACAAGTGTCAACGTCTCATTTCCATCTATAAAACAGTAAGAAATCTTGTTTCTCTGAAACACACATAACTACACACCTTCATCTGTATATATGCAAACACCCAGGAAGAGCATGTTTTGGCTGCTACATCTGATGGTGTTTGTTTAAATGAACAAGAAAACACAAGCACCACACAGGGATGTGTCTCATTTTAACTGGAAAATAGCATGTTAGGATTTAACTGAACAATTCCTGCAGTGTTGTCTGGAAATGCTAGCTCAAGGGCAATTTCTTTTTTCTTTTTTTCTTTTGTAAATTGGACAGTTTCTAGCAGGGTAGACAAAGGTTTTGTATGGCACTGCAAGCTGCCATTCTTCATACTGTTTCCTCTGTTTCTGGAAAAGAGCTAGGGTGAATGCTTAAGTGAAGGAGCACAGGCCATTCCAGAAACTCCCTGACACACACTAATACAAGTGTCAGGTTGGATTTGGTTCATGGCTCACAGCTTGATAAATCCTGGAATCTATCAGCCTTCTCATCATTCTCTCATCACTAGGATTCTGAGAATCTACTTTCAAGGGATTCAGAATTGCAACACTGTCCAAAATATGAATATGAAATAGTAAGAGGTTTGTTATTGAAGGGCAAGTCCCACCTGCTGGATTGAGCAGGACAATGTTACTGCCATTTCCTCCCGAGGCTTGTTGTGGGCACCAAGGACCTGTAGGAATTGGAAAATGAGTTCATCTGTCAACTGATAGCTAAAGAATTTGAAGCAAGAACACAGAGTTTTGGTTCCACAAGATGCTCTATTTAATAGGGCACTGCAGAGAGGCTTAATGTTCAGCACAACGAGGGACAGACTTGAAAATAATGACCTACTTTCTCTCAGCAAAGCCAACTCTGAAAGAGGATGATGTCTACAAATGAGGCCTCATAAAAGAAGATAATTAAACACTGGTGCTCCTTGGAGTGAAAGGACTTTGAGATAATGACTACAGTGGTACAAACTGTACCAAAGAGAACAAGATGTCACAGTTCTGCATTCACAGGTTGATTTAATCTGACAGGGCTCTTAGCAGCAGTGAACTTGGTCTGTCAGAGCATAACAACAGAGCCTATGTGTTACACAGATGGAACACTATTCATGGTTTATAATCTTAAAATTTTCAACTGGCAAACTTCTTCTGGCTGGGTACTCTCATGGTGAGGGAGTGCCACATGTATGCATTCATTTTATATGACAAACTATAAATCACCATCATTATTTACATAAATCCTTTAAAATCTCCCTATTAAATAGATTGTTTTTACTTTTGATTTTTTGAAAGATAGTGTCTTACTGCAGAGTTCTGATAACTCATTTTCTTAAGTATCCTGGACAATTATCTCATAGTAGTTTGGGGTTTAATTTCTCCTTAACACAGGAAAGCAAAGAAAGGACTAAACTAAGAGCACATTCTTGGATAAATAGACCTCAGTGACATTTCTGTGCACCTCTGAGATTAAAATGAATAGAGCCTATAAAATTAAAAAAAAACAGTCATGCATTTTAGAGAATTGAAATTTTCATGGTCCATAAATAATTGTATTGAGAAACAGAATAATGTATGTTCTAGCTCTGCTTTCTGCCAAAATGGTAGAGAAGAACATTTACAAGGAAGATGATGAGATCAGTAAAGACTGATCTTACTCTCTACTTCTTTGAAGAAAAGGTTTCTAGCCAATCCCTCACCCAATTCCCTTTCTAATTTTACTTTAATGTGACTATTTTTCTTACTCTCTACATGCTTCCTGATCACTCCTCACGAAGTCATTAAGGTTTGGGAGGTATTCCAGGACAGTGTTCAGACATTGACTCTATGTGTAACAATGCACCCTCTGTATTTTCATTCCTATACTATAAAATACTGGACAGTAATTCTCATCCAGAATGCCAAGACTACTTATCAATGGTTAAAGATTTATAAAGTATTGTCAAGTACATTGGCTCATTCGGTCTTCCACACCAGGACTAGGCTGTTTACTTTATGGAGATGGAAACTGACAGTCAGATAAGTGGAATGGCTTTCTCAAAATAGTGCAAGTAGAAAACAGTGATAACCTGAGTTGAATTGGAGTCTGACATTATCTCTGCATTCAAGAAATCAGAAATATAAACAAAAATCCTGTGATAGAGTCTATAAGCCATAGACAATGCTGTGGTAAAAAGAACCTGAGACGTGATTCTCTTCCTCTTCCCTGCCTCCCTGACATAAAACTGGTAACAACTGGAAGCATGGCTTCCTTTCCTTACATAGAGTATAAAATAACAGGGTTCTTTCATGTGCACAGTAATCAGTTCATGTGTCAACGAAGAATCCAGAAGCAATACTCCAGACTGTAAAGATTTAGCATATCAACCAGTGTTACTCACTTTTATCCTTGGGTCTCTGTAAGTCGTTCTCCAATGACAGTGAACACATTGTTTTGAAAATCTAATGATATCATTAGAATAAATCCAAACCCTTGCAAGGATGAACGCACACTTTTCCCCAAGCCTGGCTCCCATATATCTATTATTGCCTGTCCATTTCCATTTTATTCAACTCATTCCTGACATATTGGTCTGCATTTCTTGTCAATGGTAGCTTGTTACTGCCATGGATACTTTATTGCCTGAGATATTCAAAGCTTACTTCTTCCCCTAGTTCCTCAAATGCTACCTTATCTGACCATTTCCATCAGCTGTCTATCTTGGTATGCCAACTTATTTTTCCTGGTATCATTCCTCTTTAAAATCACGTTATGGATGGATTGGTACAATTTGTGGCTGTCCATTCTCTTGTAGGAGAATGTAGGGTCTCATAGCATGAAGACTTTGCCAGTGTTTCACCATCATTAAGAACACTGCAACACAGAAAACACATATCTAATACATATATGATTGAGTGTATAAATGCAGGTACACACACATACACCCTATTAAACAAGTATTGTGAGTTTATTCTGGAAGGAAAGAAAATAAAGTTTAAATTCTTTAGGTATATAGGTTGCTTGTGCTGCCTCTGGCCTCTATAAACATCATTACCTAAAGACATACTCTTCCCAGAATACTCAGATGAAGCCCCTGTTTTGCAGTACCATGCTCTTTTGTAATTCACATGCATCTGAAGTTTATTAGGAATCTAAGAATTCCAAAATGTCATTCACTGCAGCTAGTTCAAGTTACTGTCTGAACTAGAAGTTGAAATATCACAATTCTGGAGCTCTTAGGATTGCAACTCTTTCAAGGAAAACCTTTTGATTGGCCCAAAATATTAGCAATAGTCATTTTGAATATGTGTAGTCTTTAGTGAACTTATGTGGCATTTGAGAACTTTAAATATTGCTTGTCAAGAGTATGCATGTGTGTTTGTGAGAGTTTATACCTGCTTGCATGAGTGTGTGAGTGTGTGTGTGTGTGTGTGTGTGTGTGTGAATGTGTATTAAAATTGCATTTTGACACATTTCAAATGATGCATGGTTGTGGCTTGGGATGTAGCTTAGGTGCTAGAGCTTGAATATGCTCAAAGCACTAGATTAAAGCCCATGCACTGCATAAAACCAAACAGTCATCATGGTGACTGTGCCTGCCTATATTCACTGCACTCTGGAAATCAAGCCAGAAAGATCTCAAGTTTAAGAACATCTTAAATGAGCTCCAGGCTACCATGGCCTACAGGAAACCCTGCCTCCAAACAAAGCCAAAACCAAGAAGACAAAAATAAAATGAAATAAAATAACAAACTCAAAAAACAAACCAAAATAAATAACAGCTTGTTAAATAAGTTTACTACTAAGAAGGAGGTTCTTATAATATGTGTCACTGACCAGACTTAGAGACTCAAACTTGTCATTTTAAGCACATGTGACATTCCAATTGTGGAGTATTTGAGAGGAGCGGTAGGTTTAGTGACGCTTATGACTAGGGTGTTCATGAGGGTACAGTTGAACTCTGCTTAAAACCTGATGATTTAATGAACCAGTGAAAACACATTTACCTCAGGAGAAGAGAATATGCATAGCATATGTCATCATGAAATATAGAAGATTCTTTCTGAAAACAAGCCAAATAGATGGATCCATGGGAAGAAGTTAGATACAAAAGGTGTGTGTGTCTGAAGCCACCAATTTGGATATGATTGTGAAGAAAAGCTTTGTTGACATAATTTTATATACTTTTCTGTTTTGCTCAGTGTAAGGCAGAACTGTGGATCTTTTCTTGAATTTTTTTTGTCATTGTTCAATATTTTCTTCCCGCAGCTATAATTTTCCTCTTTGTAATAGTCCTTCTTATTCTAAGCCCAACATATATTTATTGCTTACCTTCCATTCAGTTCATAGAATATTTGCTTGTAAAAGGTACATAGGACATAGAATTTGTTGTTATTTGTTTGTTTGTTTGTTTGTTTAAAGATACAGTTCTCATTCTGTACCTGCCATAGTTAGGTTTCCATTGGTGTGATAAACACTATGACCCAAAGCAACTTCGGAAGAAAGGGTTTATTTAGTTTTATAGCTTGTAGTCTTTCATCCAGGGAAGTCAGGACAACAGCTCAAAACAGGTACTGAAGCAGAGACCACAGAGAGTGCTGCTCATTGGCTTGGTCTCCATGACTTGCTCAGTCTATTTTCTTATATACCTTAAGACCACCTGCCCAGAAGTCCTACTGTCCACAGTGAACCATGCCCCACCTATAATAAAGAAAATGCAGCACAAACACGTTAAAGGTGATCTTATGGATCTTATGGAGACATTTTCTCAATTAAGACTCTCTCCCCACATATTTCTGTATTTGTTTCAGTTGACAAAAACTGTTCTGCATAGTACCCTTGTTTGATTTAATACACACTATGTTGACCAAACAGACCTCAAAGTTATAGCAACCCTCCTGCCTCAGTTTCCAAAATGATAAAATTATAGGCATGTGCTGCCATACCTTACAGCTAGGACATAGAATTTTAAAAGATGAAGATGCATTGTATACATTCATGAAATTATCCAAGAATAAATAAAGATATTAATAAAAAGAAAGAAATGGCTTTTTAATGTGTTGGCTTCTTTCTCATATAGATTGCAAAAGACATTATGCAGCAGAGATAATTTTCAGACTTGTAGAAAGGGCTGGACAGGTATTGCCCTATGAGGCTCAGATCTGACTGTAGCACTGAATTACTAAATTAAAGTTACTACAACTGGAGGTGGTAACTAGCTAATGGCCTTCTCGTGACAGTGAAATGCATGGGCCAATGTATTAATGCACAGAGTAGATGGGCTTTTTAAAGTCACAAGAATCCAATTCCATTGTCATTATGCCCATTATGCCAAATGACTTGTAAAATAAAACAAATGAGATCTCTAGCACCTTGCAAGCTATGACAACTCCCTATTTATCATCGCCTACAAAATTGCACTCTGGTGCTCCCTAAATGAGGAGGAGAGCAGGGTTAGTGGTGACCTTCCACCCATCAGAACAAAGTGTTATTCTTGATCCCACTTCACTGCTTTCTGGCTAGCATAGCACTTTTTATATTGTCTTATTCCCTTTTGTTCATAAATCAAAGAGATTCCAAAGAGTGATTGGACCTGCTGCACCGCTGCTGATTTACACAGCCAACTCTTTTGGTGGCCATGGATGTTATTCGTACATGAGTAAGAGGCAAATATTAAGCTAGATGAAATGTGTAATTCCATATGCCCTCCAGACAAATGAAAAGCAAAGAGTCTTGGACAGACTTTGATATATGTATTAGTAACCTATCTCTTTGTAACTTTGTAATCAATATTTACTCAGTATGTGAATAGGATAAAGTAGCACTAAAAAAAGAGAGAAATGGGAAGAAAAAAGGAAAAGCATATATATAAAAAAAAGTATTGCTGAACTCCAGTAATTGCTCTAGGCTTGTCTCCTGTGTGTGTGGTTTAAAGATTTGAAATCCTTCAGCAAACTTATTTCAATATATATAACTTTTGACAGGGTCAGAGGACCCAAAATGTATATATTATTTTCATAAAACAATAAAAACAAATAAACAAATAAACAAAACCAAACAACATAGGGCTGGGAAGTACTTTAGTTGGTAGAGTATGTCCCTAGCACACATGAAGTGCTGGGTTCCCTTTGCAACACCACATAAAGCTGGCACAGCAGTGTTTGCCTGTAACTCAAGCACTTAGAAAGGACTGAAATCAGAAGTTCACATCATCTTTCAGGTCAACTTGAGACATGTGAGAAAATAAAAAGAAAAAGAAAAAGAAAGCAAACCAAAGTAAAATCACTACTAGAATATACAAAGCAAATCAGTCTGGAAAGTTTCAAGGTTTCTGTCACCCGTTTTAGCAGACACAGCCAGCAGACCTTGTTTGGGAGTGTGGTGACTGATCTTGCTTATCAGTTTGACATGTCGAGTGTCTTCGTGACTGTTCTGTTATTGGAAAGAGACATCATGATGAAGGGAACTCTCATAATTGAACTCATTTAGTTGGAGGCTTGCTTACAGTTTTAGCTGTTCATCATGAAAGGAATTAGACTGGCATTATGCTGGATCAGTGGCTGAAATACTTATATCATGATCCATGGGTAGTAGGCAGAAGTGAGGGTAGATGGAATATGGGTTTTTGAAACCACAAAGCCCACTCCAAGTGACATACCTGCTCCTGCAAAGCACATCCTCACTAATGGGTGACTAAACATTCAAATATATGAGCCTATGGGGCCCACTCTCATTCACACTACCACACCTAAGCAAAGGGAACCTTAACTGAG
The DNA here is from genome assembly GCF_004785775.1 of Grammomys surdaster. Taxonomy (NCBI): domain Eukaryota; kingdom Metazoa; phylum Chordata; class Mammalia; order Rodentia; family Muridae; genus Grammomys; species Grammomys surdaster. The sequence continues at coordinate 523,119 of NW_021604708.1, read as the reverse complement.
GAATCGTCTCCATCAGATTGGTCTGTGGGTATGTGTGTGGGGAATTTCCTGATTGCCAATTAATATATAAGTGCCTAACACATTGTGAGATTTCTTAAAACTATATAGGTGGGTCTGGGCTTTATAAGAAAAGTAGCCTTCTTTCATGATCTCAACTTTACTTCCTGCCCCTGAGTCCTTGCCTTAGCTCCTGATTTAACTTCCTGCAGTGGCAAACTGTTACCAGGAAGTATAAAAGAAAATAAACACTTTCTAGACTGCAGAGATGTCTCAGTATTTAAGGAGCATTTGTTGCTCTTGCAGAGAACCCAGGTTCAATTTCTAGAACTCACATGGAGCCTTTCCCCTAGGTGGAATGGTTCAGTCTCTGAGGAGACTGTTAAACCAAGAGGGCACCAGGAACATATAAGCAGCACACACATAATAGCAGACAAAATACTCATGCACGCAAAATTAAAACAAATAAAATACCTAAGAGGAAGAATGAATCCTTTTCTTCCCTAATATGTTTTGGGTTGGGATGTTTTATCAGAGCCCTAGAAAACAAACTAGGAAAGGATTGTTGACTCACTCTCAAAAAGAAGACATGACTGATACTTACTGCTGCTCAGTTCTTTGTTTCCCATAGCTTGTCATTTTGGATGAACTGATGCCCGAATTGGAGGTTGTGTCAAAGTCCAGGAAGTTTGGAATTAGACAAGCCTGATTATGAACCAATTCACAAAGGTCCTTAACTTACTATGTCTAACACCTACAAGGAACACCTACAAGAAGGATTGTGACACTCTTCATTAAGAAAGCAACACCCATAACAAATCTTCTGCTCTTCATTTTCAGAATACCATTCATGAAATTGCAATATTTTGAGTTCATGATGGAGCTGTGGCCACATTGTAAGTCAAACAGCAGCAGATCTGTTGTATTTGGATATCTTTGACAAACCAGTCAAAATTGATTTCCAATTGACAAACCAATCCTTTGATTTCTTGTTACAGTAGTGCTTTTTATTTGATCACTGTAATTCTTAGCTTTTGAGTTGACTTTTATATGTCAGAAAATTTTCTGAATGCTTTGTGGGTATTTTGTCCAGTTATATACTCACATCAAGAATCAACCACCATTTATATCTTTGCTGCATTATAGTCTTAGCTAAAAGTAGCAAAGTCAAAATTCATCTGCAGGCCTGACTCCCAAGCCTTGTCTTGACCTCTGTAGTCGGGCCACCATCATGGGGCCCTTGGAATGGTCAAAGAAATAGTGTTTATCCATACCACTAAGCTCTAGCCACTGAATGCATACTGAATCTTCTTTCAAGTGTAACTTTATTATTTTATTACCTTCTTGGTGCTAAGGGTTTCTTCACAAAGAAACAAGAAATGCATCTTGAAGACTTCTTGCAGACTTTCTGTTTCATCAGCTACATTTGGCTTAGATTATGGCTCCCCTTATCTCAAATTCTTTAGGAGCTCTGATTCCTCTAATGTTCCATGACCTTTAATGCCTGTCCATCAGAACTGATAATTCTCATTTCTTTGAATCTTGTAGGACTACAATGGGGCCTCTACAATTTAAACTGAAGATTTGAGGTCGCAGATCTTACTCATGACAGAATTTACTTGCCCATATTTTCCAGCTTTTATTTCATTGTTCTATGACTGTGTAATAACTACTCTTCATTGTAAATATGTGATTTATAACTACCTATATACGGAATGTAAGTAGCACCATTCATAATTTTTGGGCCTGGACCAAACTGGCTAAAGCAAGCAGAACACCAGAATTTATCTTTCTTTGTTTTGTGACAGTGTGTGGCCACCTACTTCTGATGCTTGCCACCACAACTTAACCTCTTGCCAACATGCTATTCCACGATGATGGACAGTATGTCACCTTAAAAAAGGTCCAGCTTAAATCCTTCCTTCTTTAGGATGATTTCGCCAAATATTTTGTCACAGCAATAAGAAAAAAATTTATATTCCTAGACTGGGATTAAAATGAAAATGATACTTTCTTTTCCATGTCTTTCCAATTGTTATAATATATAAGATATACAGATATATAAATATGTGTATCTGTATTACATATAACCATTCTACTTGTTTGGAGAACCCCATTCTCATCTTCTGCTCCATACTTCAAAAATTCCAAGAACTTGCTGAAGACTTACCACTTCTCCATGCTATGTTAATGCTGAATATCACAGCATATGGTGCCCTACAAAATATCTCAAGGCTCATGAATAGATCATAGTCTTTTCAGTCAACAAGTCATCATGGTTGCAAATGCAGTACAGAAGTGATCTCACTTGTGGAAGCCAGTAGAAATGTCAAACCCAAACCACCTTGAAAATAAATACTTTCTTTTTCGTTTTTAAACAATGCACAATTTAATGCATGGAAATAACTTTCTCTCCTATCGTGCACACAGACACATACACATGCACATGCCCCCCCCACACACACAAACACACACATACACACACACACGCACTCACACACGCACTCACAGACAGGGAGGGAGAGGGAGAGGGAGAGGGAGAGGGAGAGGGAGAGG